>NW_022111368.1:24416989-24430708 GCF_000313985.2 Echinops telfairi | reverse complement strand
GGTGCTGTCACACATCCCTGGTGGTGTAGTGGTTATGCGTTTGGCTGCTGCATGCAAGGTCAGCAGTTCAAAACCAGCAGCCGTTCCTCGAGAGAAAGAGTTCCAGGCCTGGAAATCTATGGGGGCAGTTCTACCCTGTCCTGTAGAGTCTCCATGAGTTGCAATCCACTCGGTGGCAGTGAGTTTGGTTTTGAAAGATGTAGATTCAAAAATGCTAAGTTTAGAGAGTCCCTATGCATCAAACTTAGATAAATGGAAGACCATACCAGGCTCATGTAGTATGATACTGTAGTGGGTTATTCACTGGGCTGTTAACTACAGTTCAAAACCATTAACCACTCATTGGGAGAAAGATAAGACTAACCACTCCCATAAAGATTTATAGCCTCAGAAACCCACAGGGGCAGTTCTGCTGTGTCCTATAGGGTCAATGTGAATCAGAGTGGATTTGTTGACAATGAGTAAGTAATAGTAATGAGCTAGAATCTACTACTGGCAGGGGGTTTGGGTTGGGGGCTTTTGGTCCTCCTCCGTGGGCACTGGAGTGGGGGATGGTGGTTTCTGTGATAGCATTCTCACTGTTCCTTCAGGGGGTCTGCGCTCAGTTCCCAACAATCTCTCAGGAGAGGCTGGCATGGTGTGATGATGCTGGACAGGCTTCTACAGAGCAACCAGAATAAGATGGGGTAGACAGGATGGCCTGGAGATACCAGGGGGCTTCAAATAGTTCGTGGACTGGAAGGTTTTCAAGAATTAAAGGCAACAGAGGTTTATACTGTTCTATACACAGTCCTGCAATACTGGTGATCTTTGAGTAGATGCTTGGACAGACATGCAGCTGAACTGGTATTGGAGGGAGTGTGGGAATCTACTCACAAATAGATGGAGGTCTGACAGAGGGTATTTGTATCTGCGTATTTACCTTTACTATAAACATATCATGACTGTTGGGAAGCTAGAGGGGTTAACATTATAAAAACACCTTGAGGGAATGCATCATTGGTCCTGGGGGCTCAGGACCATAATCATGGGGGACACCAAAGTCAACTGGGATGGCATAGTTCTCAAAGACAATGCTCTACCTCCCACTTTGATGAGTAGTGCCTGGGATCTTAAGCGTTTGTGAGCCATTAAGGTGCAAATATTAGCTCTCCCTGCCAGAAGAAAGAAGACTCAAATTCACTGCCATGGAGTTGATGCTGTCTCATAGTGGGCCCACATAAGACAAGCTAGAATTGCCCTTGCAGGTTTCTGAGATGATAACTTTTTATGGGAGTAGAAAGCCCCATCTTTCTCCGAAGGAACAGCTGGTGGTTTCAAAGTGCTGATTAGCAGTGAGGAAAGTTGAAAGGCACATGAAAACAATTAAGTCTAATGAGCTAATGGACCATGCAAACATCAGTCTCCACAACCCTGAGACCAGAAGAACTAGATGGTGCCCGGCTACCACTACAAACAGCTCTGAAAATGATCATATTAGAAGGTCCTGGAAAAGGGGGTGGGAGGAAAAAATGTGGAACAGAACTAGAAATCATAAAAGGGTTACTGGTCAGATAGAGACGGTGTAATCCCCCAAACTATGGCTCTCAGTCACTCTTCACATCTGAACTGAACGCATGCCTGTGTTAGAATATATATATATATATATATATATATATATATATATATATATACACACCCACCCCATGGTTTGTGATGTGTGTGTACATCAAGAGAGAGAGGATTTCTCTCTTTTAAGACAATGGCTCTCATGCTTGAGGAGGTTTGAAAGACCGAAGCCTGTGGGTCAGATGCCGGGTTGGGGCTTCCCCTGAATCTTGCAGACGCAGAGGCTATCCGATCCAAGATCAGCAGGTCCGGTGGCAGGATGCTCATAGACTGTGGAAGCTGACAAATCCAAAATAGGCAGATAAAGAAAGCAGCGGGCTGCTGGCTCCCAGGAGGTCGGATGATGATGAGCTGGAGGCAGTATCCAGAGCAAAGAAATGAGATTTTCCAGAACACTCATAACCATCTTGGATGCAGGTCACCCTCTCCAGGAAACTCCCCTCACAGCCGATTAGCTGATCACAGCATATAACATCATAGAGGATGATTACATCATTTTATGACTGCAAAACGACATCATTACTTAACTTCCTCTGAGAATCATGGTCCAGCCAAGTTGACAGATAACCTTACCCATCATACAACCCAAGAGCCTATTCATGGATGAATGGGTAAATTATGGTACATTCATACCTTGGAATGATGTTCAGTCAAAACAAGAAACAAAGTGCTATTATATGCTATGACCTCAATGGACTTTGAAAACATTACACTGAATGAAAAAGACACACAAAAGTGTGAATGATTCACACTCATATGTAATACTTAGAAAAAGCCAATGGTAAGACACAAGTTTATAGGTTGCCAGGGGCTGGGAGGAGGGGATGTGAAGGGAAAGTGGTTGAGAGTTTTGACCATGTTGTCAATGGCCCTCTCTCTATACATATCAACTATTTATGCAGATATGTAAATATAAATATATATGTAAGTGGTCCATAGGTACAAGTATTATGAGACCTAGATATCTTCGTCATGTTGTTCCTGCTTGTCTTACCATACTGATGTTCCAGTTTAAGCAAATATCTATGTACCATATACACATGCACACATATCCATGTACCAACTTATACACATGCCTATCACACATATGTACACCCTCACACACATGCGTACATACACACCCAACACACACAGGTACACACATATGTACACATGTACCCCGGAGGAACCTGCTCCTCTTATCTCACCAGTCTCGTCCACGTTCAGGTCCAGTGCCTTCCCCTCCACACAATCTAGGCCATACACACAGAACCCAGTCTCGTCCATGCTCAGTTCCAGCGCCTTCCCCTCCACACAATCTAGGCCATACACACAGAACCCAGGCTCGGCCATTTGCAGCCAAGGCCCATCAGTGCTTTCCTTCCATTGGACTTGTGTTCAACTCTCTCCTGTTTTCCATCCACGCTTGCCTTTGTCGTCAACCAAAGGTGCCTGGACTGAAATAATGCCTCCCTTCTAAATCACAGCCGACCGTAAGCTCCCGTATCCGGGGGTCGGGAAGGCCAGCCCCACTCTGCTTCTCTGTCTCTGACTGCTTTCCCACCCCCATCTTCCTCCACCAGGGCCTCAAATGGTTCTGGCTTTCCAAAGTCCCATACCGAGACTCCCTTCTTCTCCCCCTCTAGTCTCTCCCTGGAACATGTTTCTTCTCTCTTTGTAGCTTGCAGGATATTTGTCTGGAATTTTCCTTCCCCAGTACAGCTGAGTTCCCTGGAGGCTGGAAATCATTCAGAAATTGTAACTTGCTAAAGGGGATTGGAGGACAACTGAGGTTGAGCAGTAGAATTCTTACTTCCTTGGATAAATTTCTGACCAATGCCCCCCTTGTGCAGGTACCACCCACCTCTGTGCGTGGCGATGATGCCAAACTGGCTTCAGAGGAACTTCCAGAAGGCGATGAATGAAGAAGAAAGAGCTGGTGGTTTACTTTGGACAACCAGCCACCATTAGCCATGCGTGTGTATCACACTGGCCTTTATGTTCTACCCTAGAGTACCTGAGAACAACAAGTCCAAGATGTCTAAGATGGGACTTTTATTACATCCTCCCGATTACACATTGTGGTATAGAAGAGGAACCTCACTCCTTCCTACTTCCAACATGAGCACCTAGTTGGGGGCTCTATGTGCCTTTAGTGACAATGTCACCCCTGTAGTTTTCAACCAGACGCGATACGAGCCGCATGTTAAGCCACTGCGATCATGATCCCGAGAATAAGGTTGAAGCACTGATAGGACGAAGCTGGCTTTTGCTGCTCACCAGCGACCTGTCCTGGCCTCCTACACACATCCTCTCGGCACCGTGCCTCCCTTGGTCTGTCCCATTGTTTATGGGCGGCACCCAGTTCATCGGTTTGGAGCCTATGGTCCAGGGTGTCAGTCAGAAACAGATGGTCTGAAAGCCTCCTGGCAACATTTCTGCTTCATACCTTTCCTGTGTCAAAGAGGAAAGAGAGGATAAATAGATCCCTGTTCCCTGTCACAGTGCTTCCGGCAAGAGCCACTGTAACAACAAAGGCAATTCATTTTCTCGCCCTGAGTTGCTGGTGTGGGACTTGTTTATCCACGGAGAGGCAAGCACGCTCAGCTAAGGCCTGCCAAAGGATTTGGAAATAGTGTTTACATCCTTAGTAAAGTTCAGGCTTGATGTCACAGAAGGAGGGCCATAGCATGAACGTACATCATGCGCTTTGGAAATAGCCGAGCAGCCGAGAAGGATGCACCCCACTGCAGGGACTGGGGAAGGGAGGAGACCCAGGCCCAGGGTAAAGCTGGGCCTGTCAGCCCGGCCCACACCCACCTGGCACCACCCAGCTCATCTGCTCTGCCTTCCTGGCACCCCAAGTCCTTTGGAGGAGTGAAAGCCTTGGGACTGTAAAGAGCAAGTCTCAGAGCCAGGAGGGATTGTCTCTAACTCCACAGCCCTCTTGAGGCTCTTCGCTTGCTCTCCCTGAATAGGAGTCATCATCAAAAATACCGCTGTTTCTGCAGCACCTTCCCTACAGCGATGCCACCACTCTCTGGGCCAGTGGTTCTCAACCTTCCTAGTGCCTCGACCCTTTAATACAGCTCCTCATGTGGTGGTGACCCTGTATGTGGGCGTATCTGCATGTGGGCGGACCTGCCTGGAGATGGATGGAGGAGCGGAGTCTCGGTTCCTAAGACCATCGGAAATATGGTCTTAGGGATCCCTGTGAAAGGGTCTTTCAACCCCCAAAGGGGTCGTGACCCCCAGGATGTGAACAGCTGCTCTAGCCTGTGTGAACTGACCTGGTGGCCCACTAAATGGAGAGGCCGGCTGGAAAATACATTCTGGGGAGAATTGGAGGCTGTTGGTCAAATTCATAGACTGTGAGAAGATGGCGAGGAAGAATGATGGCTCGTCTAGATGCCTTCGAATGGAGGAAGGGAGCACAGTGTAAGTTCAATGGAGGAAGAGGAAGAGGAGAAGAAAGATGTGAATGGTCAGGCACATTCTGGTCAAAGTGAAGCCCATGGTAAGTCAGTGGAGGAGAGATGTGCCCTTCTGATGATACTGGAAGCTGAGAGCTTGGTTCTGGCACCAGACAGTCCTGAGTTCAATGCCCAGCTACACCTATGACTGCTTGGCAAGTCTAAGTAGGCACATAAAAAATGGTGAGGTAGGGATGGGGGTGGTATTGGCTCTTAGGATATTTCTCGGCTGTAGAAAGTAAAAAAACAACTAGTTGCCACTTCGTCTACTCTGACTCATAGTGTCAGAGTTCCCCTGTGCTCTACCTGGGTTTAAATAGTTGTTTTTTTTCATAAGTAGATAGCCAGCCCTTTCTTCCAACATCTCTCCCAACCAAACTCACTGCCATTGAGTTGATTCTGACTCACAGTGACCCTATAGGACAGGGTAGAACTGCTTCGGTGGGTTTCTGAAACTCACTCTTTACGGGAGTTGAAAGCCTCCTATTTCTCTCAGAGCAGTTATTGGCTTTGAACTGCTGACCTTGAGGGTAGCAGCTTAATGTATAACTGCTATGCCACCAGAGTTCCAAGTATCCAACTCCCACCCTTTGGGGAGAGTATTAGCTGAGAGCATGAGCTATTTGCTCCACCTCGGCCCTCCCTCCAGCAAGTTCTACTCTCTCCGCATGTCCAGCTGTGCTGTGCCATTTCCTTGGCACATCGTTCCCACCAAGCAACTGGCTCTGCCTCTGCCACTCCAGAGATGGGCACCTGCTCTCCTTGGAACCTAGACATTGGTCATTGGGCCTCATGAGCCAATTGGGCCCTTCTCTTCTTCAAATAGTTCCCACACCTCCCCTCAAGCCAAGACCTTTCTCATGTTTGAAGAATGAAAACAAGTTCCTGTAATTGGAGTACAGTGTAAGACATGGAAAGGGAGGCGTACTATTTCAATTAGAGGTCTTTTGTTTTTCTTTCACTTCTCATTGCGTTGAATGGTGATCCAGCCTGTGGCTCCCAGATTGTACTGAGGTGCCCAGAAACCGTCCTCAATCCTACACCCAGTGCCTTCTCATTCCCAATGCCTTAGATTCCTTCAAATCCACCAGTCTGTGAGGAGAACGTATACGGATGCTTGCTTCAAGGCAAGCTTGCGCAAACTTGAGTCCAGGGACCATTGCCAGCCTAACAGGTGAGCTTGCTGTGATTACCTACCACTGAGTTGCTGCCCCCGCCACCATCCCCACCTCATAGTGTCCCCAGGCATGATGAAATCAAACCCTGTGTCCTCCTCCTCATCCATTGTGGACCAGGCTACTGTGGTGCCCAGGGTGCTCCCTGGGCTCCCTTATTCTGAAGTAGCTTGCCAGGCTTTTCTTCCTAGTCTGTCTTCATCTGAATGCTCCACTAAAGCTAATTTGGCATCATAGCGACAGCTGAGGCTCTGCTGGCTGACCAGAGTGATGGCAACACACGAAATACATTGGCCCAAACTCAAATCTGGGTGTCCCACGCGGAAGGCAAACATTCTCCCATGGATCCCGCAGAGCCAGACACTGAAATGACAAACAATGCAATCTTTCTGCTTCCCTCCAGGCTGGTGGAATGGGATTCCCTGGGCCAAGGAATCAGCATTTTATTTTACCCTGGAAACAGGCTGACGTCTGAGAGGCTCTGTTGCTCCCATCCAAATGTCAGCAGTAGGGACCAGGCAGCTGGACCCTGAATGGGCGCGAGGAGGACAATGGTGACACCAATGGTCTTTCCCCCCACCAAGTGCCACCTGTTGAGAGGCTGGAAGGAAAACGCTGCTTCTACTCAACTGGTATTTTAGGAAACACCCTGTCTCAAACACCCTGACATGGAGGTATGAAAATAGTTATTATTTTTGGCCTGGTTGCCTTCTTTCCCTATTTACCACGTAGTCATTGGCAGAAGAACAGTAGCTCTGCCCATCTCCGCCACAGCCTCTCACAACAGACACTAAAAATAGGGCTCTGCTTCCAAGCTAAGCAAGATCCTCCAAATAGATGGATTACTGGAAGTCCATCCTGCTTTGTCTACCAACCTCCACTTGGCTCTACTTTCACCCAAAATAGCCTTCCATTCGTTTCTGAATGATCTCATTCCCCTGAGCTGTGCAGACGCTGAAGAGCTGGTCAGAGGGCCGGCTGTTCCTGTTCAGCCACCCATCTAGAGCTGCCTACTTTGAACTGGTCTCTACTGGGGACAGAGCAAACCTGGAACATACTTGGCGAAAGTCCAGACTTCCCCATCAGCGTGCACACATCACCCTCATGCCTCCCAATGCCCCCCCAACCTGCCCCCCCACCCCCACCCCTTTGCACTGGCATTAGCCTGAGGGAAAAACCTTAGGGATTTGGCAGGAGCTGTCACCCGGGGCTCAGAGCGACATCGGAAGCCCGGTGCAGAGATGAGAATTCTACGGGAGAAGTCCAGCAGCTTCTGGAAGGACGCAGCTGGCAATGCTGGTATTCAGAATATGAGCACCGGAGGTGGCTGTCGCTCACTTTCAGGAATAATGGGGATTTCTCATGAGCAAACGTCTTGCTGCCTTATCCTTCTGGCAAATTCTGATACCCGGAATAGCATGGCTCCTGGTATCTGTCCACCACACCCACACCCAGGAAATGGTGTGGGGGGGGGCGTCTGGCTGCACCCACTGTGGTGAGCTAGAACGAGTTCACTCACTGTGGGAAAGGATTTATGTGGTCATGGCTGTCTCCGGGGTGACTGCAATGAGGAAGCCACAGGGCCGTCAGGACTTGCTTTCATTCTCTTGGGGTTTGCTCTCTGCCCTGCGCCCTGCTTCAATGAACATTGTCTACCGTGTCCTTGAGCCCGGGTATATTTCTGTGTGTGCGTATCTGTTTATGATTCATTCCCACTGTTTAAGGTGTGTGTGTTGATATCAGCAGATTTCCTTTCGAGGAAGTTGCACCAATAAGACTGTCTGTCACCTACTGCGACGTGGGTGGCGCCTTCATAAGCACTCCAGAATCAAATTTTGGATGTGTGTCCAGTGGAAAGCCAAGGGGTCCCGGTGGCATAGTGGTTGCATGTTCGACTGCTCACCACAAAGCCAGCAGATTGAAACCAACAACTACTCTGAGGGAGAAAGATGAGGCTTTCACTCTCATTGAGTTACAGTCTCAGAACCCCACGGGGACAGTTCTACCCTGTCCTATAGGGTCACTATGAGTCGGAATTGACTCAAAGGCAGTGAGTCTGGTTTAGTTTTAAGTAACTTTAACAAGAACACACTGTCATTTGAGGGTCCCAATATGAAACCCTCTCAAGGAGGTCCATCTTTCCCAATAGTCTCCTAAGAGCATCAATAGACGAAGAAAGGAGGTGGTCAGATGACGAAGGAGGCAGTTGGCCACACATCCCATCTCCCCCTCCTGTTCTGAATCTCTGTCTTCCTTCTCTTGCTCCAGGCGAACAGGGGCCAAGTGTTGTGCCTTGGATGGTGGCTTGCAAACATTGAAGACGCCAGGAACTACACAACACACCACCAGGCAGCACATACATGCCTGATGCCGTTGAGTCAATTCCAACTCATAGCACCCTGTTCCGGGTTTCTGAGAAGTAAATCTTTCCCGGAGCAGGTGCCTTCATCCTTCTCTCTTCCTCTTTCCACCTGCAACAGGTGGAACATAAACACTAAATATGTTACCAGGCCCATTATAAACTGGGTTGTCGTATGAATAAGCCAGAACCCTAAACTTCAAAACCATGACATTAAATCCCATGACATTTTTGGTTGTATATCAGCAGCATCAGAAGCTATACCTACCTTTGTTAAAAACATATCTGCCACACAATTTGTGCCAATTCAATTTTTCCTGGAGGTGGGGGGTAGGGGGTGACTTAATGACAGCCATTGTAACAATCATCTGTGCGTTCCTACCTCTAAACAATGTGGTCTCCCTGTCACGGTTAACTACCACCACCATCACTGTGCTTTTAAGTTTGAATGACCCCGTGTCACCATGAAAGGGCCCCTGGTGGCATAGTGTATTCACAGATTGGGCTGCTAACTGCGGGGTTGAGGTCGGCAATGGGGAACCACGAGCCTGGCTTTGGTTAGAAGACTGTGCCTCTGTTATTTCTGTCCTACCTTTAGAAATTGCCTTGAGATTTTCATTACAGCCCTTTGGGGAGTCAGATCACAAAGCTGTTTCTCTGATGGCTGAAAAGAAGACAACTTCTCCCTGTTCAGGAGATGGATTCTGACACAAGTTCATCAGATCAATTTTCTTCATTTCCATTGGAGAATTCCACATTTCCAATCAAAATTTTCTGTCGATTTGATCTGACCTGGCTTAAAAGCACTGAAAAGTTTTCTACTACATGCATGTCTCTATCTCTCCTTAGATCCTTTGGCCTCATGAATATTGTTGCTATGGATTTTACCCATAGATATTCATTAACTGTTACATCTTCATTGTGAAGCGTTTCCTTTGGCGCTGTTATAACCTTCTCTCCTTTGTCTCATTTAATAGCTTTTCTCCTTGACTCCTTCTCAGGTGCAAACTGCAACACTTATTTCCTTTTGATTTGCATTTTCCCAGAACCTTTGTTCATTCTGTTCATTTTCAACGTTGATAATTCACTTGTTTGATTAGGGGTGTCTGTTTTATACTGCATGGAACTGGATTCTGCTTTATTATGCAGCGTGAAAAATGATTTCTTTTGATAGGTGAGTGTTTTAAAATAGGTAAAAGTCCATTTGCATTTATTGATAGAAGGGGCATGTTTGATCGTAGAGCTGTCAGATGACTTTGTTCCCTGAATATAGTTTTAAAAATCTCTCAGTAGAAGATCTGCTTGTTTTCTTGGAGTCGTGGGTAGAGAAGAAAAGAGAAGAGAGAAAAATAGGGAAGTGGGGAGAGAAACAGAAGGGGCGGTGAAGTGCGGAAGTACTGATATTTAGGATTTGTAAATGTGCTGACGGCTATTTTCATAATGACATGCTCTTATACAGGGCATTTTAAAAATTCCCTTTATTGAGGCGTGTGTGTGGGTTGGCTGAAAATAGAACCATGGAGGTGAGTTTAGTTCTAGACCTAACGGGTGACTAAGGGCCAGTCTTGGGGGTCCCACTCTCTGTGGCCACTAACTCTGGTTCTTTGCATGATTTTGCGTTTGGGTCCACATTTTTCTCCCACTCTACCCAGAACCTTCTAACATGATCTCTTTCAGAACAGTTGGTAGTGATAGCTGGACACCACCTAGTTCTTCTGGTCTCAGGGTCAGGAAGTCTGGTGTTTGAGCAGTCCATTAGTCCAATGAACTAATTGTTTCCATGTTTCTTTGATTTCTTTTTTTTCCATTTTATTAGGGCCTCATAAAACTCTTATCACATTCCATACATACATCAATTGTGCAAAACTCATTTGTACATTCATTGCCCTCATCATTCTCAAAACATTTCCTCTCCACTTAAGCCCCTGGCATTAGGTCCTCATTTTCCCCCTCCCTCCCCGCTCTTTGATTTCTACATTCTTCTTTCCTCTGTATAGGGAGAGACCAAGATTTGCACCTTATATGGCTGCTCATGAACGTTTATGACCTCAGTCACTAGTCACCAAAGCAAGATGTAGTACACTGTCTTTTGAGATTATGTTAGACCAACTGACCTTGGTTTCCTGGAGACTAATCCTGAGCCTCCATGCTCAGTAGCTCATTCTCTCAAGGTATTTAGCTCTGTTTAACAGGTTTTCACAATTCAGCAACTTAATCTTTTATGCCTTTTTGTCCAAAAGTTATTTTCTTTAAGTTTAATAAACTTACTAGACTATGTCTCATGTGATCACTGTTCTGAATCAGGTTTCCCAAGTCATTAATGGTAACCTTCAGTATGTAGATGTATGTCTTATTTTCTTTAAGGAGATCTTTTTCAATCGTATTCAAAATATTTGTTATACACCCACTCCTCACTTATCAACAGGTTTGGTTCCAAGGATCAGGTTGTTCTGTGAAAATGGAAGATGGCAACAGCAGATCACAACATGGCGAATGGCTCTCACTGTACAACAGTTATGATTATGTAACCACTAAATGACGCCATTTCATAACTGCCAAACCACTGAGAATCATGGTGCAGCCAAGTTGATGCATAATTTTAACCATCACTCTCACCACCTAGCTTGGTGTTTGCTACTGCCAGACTTACATTGTTAATGTACAAAATAGATATTAGAGGATTTTAAATTTTTTTAATTTATTATTAATTTGGAGGTAATACATATATCATATCTTTCTATTGTTCAATCACATTAAGCAGAATTGTACAGTTGCTACCACACTCTTGTAAATGCAGATTGTTGAATGATGAAAATGGTGAGGAATTACTGTATTCTTTTGATTTGGTTTCTTAAGAGTGCATTCCATTGTTACACATGTTGATTTTCCTTTCTCTACTTGCTTCCACTAGGAGTCCTGGTGGCGTAGTGGTTACCTATGGGCTGTGATCCTCATGGTCAGCAGTTCAAAACCACCAGCAGCTCCTTGGGCAAAAGACTGGACTTTCTACTCCTTTAAACAGTGACAGCCTTGGCAACTCCCCCAGGGTCACTATGAGTCGGTATTGACTCGATGGTAGTGAGTTTGTTTTGCTTACCTGCTATCACTAGGCAAAGGAAAATCCACATACACAAAAGCGGAGTCCCCTCTAAGAAACCAAAGTAGCTACCAGCTATCACTGGAGCCCTGGTGGAGTAGTAGCTATGAGTTTGGCTGTTAAGCACAAGGTTAGCAGTTTGAACCCACCGGCCACTCTGGGGCTTTCTACTGCCGTCAAGAGTCACCGTCTTGGAAACCCACAGGGGTAGTTCTGCTCTGTCCCACCGAGCTGCTTAGAATCAGAATCAGAGTTGACGTGATGTCAGTGAGTTTGTGTGTCTTTACTTGCTGCCACGATTACTTCTCTCCAGTTGTTTTTAACTCATTGTCTCTATTTCATCACGTTCCCATTGTTTCTTTTGTATCTTTCCTTTCCCTTACAGTGTTCTCTAGGATGATTTTGCCTTTTCTTCATTTCTTCTTCGGATTCTGTCTTCACTTATGTGATCCTTAGATTTTCTTCTACTTTCTTGAATCCGATTGGATCAGTTCTAGCTCATCACCTTTCATCACGCTGTTATCTTTTATTTGAGTTCTGGTGTTGCACTTTGAGAATTTCTTCAGAAATAAGATTGTTTCTTTCAGGTTATCTTTTGTATTCTGCTTCTGCTTTTTGCTTCTCGCTCACGATGAAGTGTTTGATCCATGCATTCACTACTATAGGGCACATTTTTTTCTGGTGCATTTTCTGCTGATTCAAATGATTGATCTTTGTGTCTATTAAAATTTTGTATCAAAATGACTATTTTCTTTTTAATTAGTCATAGAACCCAGGAGGGGAATCCTCCTAGGTCAGTTCTATGCAGGATTTTCTGCCCTTCTAAAATTCTCTCTCTCTCTTTTCAGAAACAGACTGCTGTCTGAAAATACCGTGTGGTTTTTTAGAGCGCTCTGTCTCCTCAGCCTCTCTGAATCAAGCATGGAGTTTCTGCTGCCCTCCGAGGGTCTCAGCTTCCTTCACCAGTCAGTGCAGACAGGGACAGCTGAGCACTTCTGCCTCCGGATGTGTAGGGTTGTGTGCACCCTTTAAGCTCTACGGCCACTGGGCTCCCAACATATTCCTTGAATCTTTCCCTGTGAGATCTCTTCTCTTGACAAGACTTACCCTTGGTTTGCAGTTCAGGTTATGTCAATTTCTAAAAGTCAGTGCAAACGAAACTCCTGGATTCTAGATGTGATTCCCACGAGGAGAAGGCACTGCCACTAACACAGTCCTTCCAAACCTGGTCATTTGGGACAATTGATGCCAAGCTTCCAAGCTAACCTTCTGGAGCTTTGAGTAAGGCGCGGTCTCAAGGATGCTGGCAGCACGTTCTTCCTTCATCAATTTCCTCCCCTTTCTTTGGTCCCTAGGCTGTGGTTCCATCGGGTAATGTGGTAATAGACCTACGTGAAGAAGAGGAGCCCGGAAGACAACCAGGAGTGGTAGAGGCTGTAGCAAAGTCACATGGGTCATCTGAAAGCATCCAACATCAATTAAGAGGGAAGAACACACACACACACACACACACACACACACACACACACACTATGTACCAGTAAGAGAATCTCAGCAGGTCATATATCCCCGTTGTGTAACTTTGCTCTCACTCACCACTAAGGTCTATCTCTGCCAGGCAGGCACCCTTTCCCTCCTTGGCCACAGGCTGTCTTATGAGCTTCTCCTCGCCTCCACCAACTCCGAATGCCAACTTCATCTGTATCATCAGGAACCCTGATGGTGTATTGGGTTAGATGTTGAGGTGCTTACTATAAGTTCAGGGGTTTGAACCCACCAGCCGCTCCGCAGGCAAAAGATGAGGGTCTCTGCTCCTACAGAGAATTCCAGCCTTGCAAACCCCCCGGGAAGTTCTTCCCTGTCTGAGTTAGTTAATTGTGCCAACCTGGCCGATAATCACATGTGGGGCTAATTGAAAGGTGGAGGGATAAATGAGTGGTGAGCCTTGCCTTTCTAGTTCTCGGGTCTCTTGCTTTGTGATGGTCGAAGCAGGGTGCAGCTGCCTTAGCAGTTCCCTGCTTCAGCTTG
>NW_022111368.1:24410630-24415152 GCF_000313985.2 Echinops telfairi | reverse complement strand
TTTTTTGAAGAGTTTCGTCTGTGTGTTTGTGTTTGTGAAGAAATACTGTTCTTTGAGTGTACCCAACAACCCTACTCTGGGCCCAGTCCCAAGGCAATCTTTTTCCCTTGAAGCGAGCTCGGTCTCTTAAAGTACAAGGTCTTCCCCCAAAGCAACTCTGTTCAGCCTGGCTTTGCGCACCCCGCCAGAGACTCTAGTTGATTTCAGAGGTAGATTTTTGCCACTTGCCCCTCCCAGTTCCCTACCCATCACAGACTGATAGCACAGAGTGTGGCGATAGCAGAGTAGGGCAGCCCTGCCTGGAGCTCACTGAGCTAAAAGGAGACCCTCAGAGACATGGTTCGCACTGCCACCATGCGCCAGAGTGGCAGCAGCCTGGGTAGGCCTACATAAGAGGCTGAGGGCAGGCCGGGGGAGAGGACGCTTGCCCACGCATGTCACTGGGGCTCGATGTGGGCATTCCTGGGATGCTGTGAAGGTCTCCACTGTTCTGGGATGAAGTTGGAATGTTGGAGAGCTGCCTTAGAGGGGTAGGGGCCAAGCACTCTGGACTATTACCAGAAATAAAGAAAATGATGAAATAGATCAAGAATCTTTTCCAATTATGCCAGTTGCGTGGATTAAAAAAAAGAGGGGAGAGAATTCTGAAGCAGGAAAGGGAACAATATGCAAAAATCTGTTCTTTTCTACCAAACGACTTTAAGTAGCTTTAAAAGGAACAAGGTTTCAGGACTTGGAAAGCCTTCTGTCTGGTCTCTGAGCGAATGAACTAGCCTTTTGGTATAGAGCTTGAGTTAAAATTAATCAGCTATATATGCAGAGCCGGCAACAAGAACAAGTCTGCACGCGGTGCCTGAGAAAGAAAGCAGAATGTTTGCCTCCAGTAGGGCAAGTGAAGAGAATCAGACAAGAGTCCCCCCAGAAATCCAAACACAGCCCCTCTCCTTCCACAGCAAAGGCAGCTTCTCAGCCGTTGTCAAAGGTGCTCGTGGTCCACACCCTCCCGTCCTCACAGCTTCCTCCCTTCTCAGTGGCATCTTTAACGTCTACAGGGACATCTTCAGACCTTGTACCAATTATCTGTGCTGGCCCGCTTTTATGTAAATTTGAATCTAAATTTAAATTTAGCTTCTTTGTCTTGGCGTCCTAAAGCGGTCCTGGCTCGTGGTTGATGTTTTATATATATATTGAATGAATGAATCTCATGCCTCACAAACATTTCTCGTATCCTAACTCCCTTATCCTTCCTCATTCTAACCTTAATTAACACCCCCCCACCCACACACACAGAAAGAGGTCAGTTTAGTTCCCATATAGTCACACGCTCTGCCTCGCTCCCTTATTCACTCATTCATTCACTTACTCCCTCCTTCCCTCCCTCAACTCAGCAACCCTACAAGACAGGATACACTGCCTCTGTGGGTGTCTGAGACCATGTTACCCTTTACAGGAGTTAAAAACCCTCATCTTTCTCCCAAGGAATGGCTCATGGTTGCAAACTGCTGACCTTGTGGTTAGAAGCCCAATGCATAACCACTATGCTGTAGAATGCTAATGATGACATTATGATCGTTCCCACCAAGTCCGCTCTGACTCACGATGACCTCCTGTGTGTCAGAGGGGAATGGTGATCTCTAGGGTTTCCAATGACTGTGATCTTTCAGAAGCAAGCCAGGGCTTTCCTACTAGGTGCTTCTAGGTGGATTTGAACTGCCACTTTGCATCTCAGGTACTAGCTGAGTGCTCAACCATCGGCACCGCCCACCTTTTTTCAGGGGCGGAGGTTGGGGGTCGACTAGACTCACAGCAGCTCCATATTGCATCTCCCAGGCTGTCAAACTTCAGGGGAGCAGACAGCCTCCTCCTTCTCCTAAAGATCAGATGGTATCTACTCCTCAAAAAACAAACAACTCACTGCCACTGAGTCAAAGCTGACTCATAGCAACCACACAGGCAGGGTAGAACAGCCCCTGCAGTTCCGAGGCTGTCAATCTGTATGGGAGCAGAAAGCCTCCTCTGTGAACCGCCTTGCTGTGTGTCAGGAGCCCCACACCCCTAGGCCACCAGGGCTCCCATCTGCTCTTCACTCACTCACTCACTCACTCACTCACTCACTCTCTCACTCTCTCACTCTCTCACTCTCTCACACCCACTCACTCACTCACTCACTCACTCTCTCTCACTCACTCTCTCACTTTGTCTCACTCACTCTCCTATTCTCTCTCACTCTCTCTCACTCATTCACTCTCACTCACACTCACTCTTTCATTTGGTATTGACATTTTAGTGGCTGATTTAGGAGCCCTGGTGGCACAGTGGGTTACAAATTGTGCTGTGATCCATATCCACAAGGTCAGCAGTTCAAATCACCAACCACTCCGAGGGAGAAAGACAAGAGTCTCTATTCCCATAGAGCTACAGTCTCAAAAACTCATGGGAACAATTCTACCCTGTCCTATAGGGTCATTATGAGTTGGCATCGATTGGTGGCCGTGAGCTTTTGCTTGTTTTCATTGTCAGTGGGGGTTTCTTTGTGTGTGTGTGTGTGTTTGAAGTGATCTACTTTGTCACTAAAGACTCAAAGTCCATTTCTGTTCACTTATCTTTTGGTAGCCACGCAGCCCAATATTTAGATGTGAGGGGAAGGAATCTGGAGAGATTTTATTTTCATGAAGTTATTTTTATTGTAGTTTTCTTTTTTCATGTTAAACCCTCCTTTTTTGTCACAGGGACTTGCTATGTGTAAGATCATATCATCTGCAAATAGAGAACATTGTGCTTCTTTTTGGCCAGTCTGGGGCCTTTAGTTTCCCTTTCTTGCCTTACAATTCTCTCACTCTCCTATTCCAGCACAATACTGACTAGGAGAGGTGATAAAGGGCCTCCTTGTCTGGTTCTGCTTCACAAGGGAAATGCTTTCGGGTTCTTTCCACTGATAGTAATAGTGGTTGTTGGTTTTGTGTACATGCATATACTATATTACACTGAAGAATTTCCCTTCTATTTCTGTTGAGTGTTCATTTGGTTTTTGGTTTTTAAATAAGGAATGGGTGTTGGATTTTGTCAAAGCCTTTTTCTGTGTCGACTGATATGACTGTGTGGTTTAATTTATGACCATTTTTTACCCCTAGGAGGGGTAAATTTGTTTAATTTATGCAATGGAGTCCATTGATTGTTTCCCTAATTTTGAACCATCCTTGCGTGCCTAGTATGAATCCCACTTGGTCATGTATTATTCTTTTATATATGTTGTTGGATTCTACTGACTAGAATTTTGTATTTTCGAGGGATATTGGTCTATAATTTTCTTTTTTAGTGATGTCTCTACCTGGTTTTGTGTCAAGGTTAGGCTTCACTTGACCTTTAATCATTATATAATAACGCCTTCTTTGCCTCTTATGCTGGATTTTGTCTTAAAGTTTATTTTATCAGAAGTTAATAAGTGTCCCTCCTGCTCTTTTTTGGTGCCATTAGCTTGATATTTTTCCATCCTTTTATTTTTGATCTAATTTTGTCCTTGTGGCTAACATGTGTCTCTTGCAGACACTATACTGTTGGGTCCTATTTTCTTAACCATTCCACTACTCTTTGTCTCTGGAGTAGTGCATTGAATTCATTTACATCCAATGTAACTATTGATAGATATGACTGTATTGGTATCATTTTGCTGAGTGTGTGTGTGTGTGTGTGTGTGTGTGTGTGTGTGTGTTGCTGCTGGTTTCTCCAGTCCACATAATTTACAGATGGATGAATAAAGGCCTTCATCATAAAATGAAGATCTAGATCCTTTCTTTTCTGGCTTTCCTCCTAGGGGTAAAAAATGGTCATCTAACAAAGAATAGTCTGTACATTGTCTTAATTTGGTGTGCTTACTTAGATTTCTAGAATAAATGTTAACGAGCTCCTTTGGAAGAAGGTAGCAAAATGAATTAAGTCTTTAAGCATGGTGTGAAAGATGATACCCCAGAACATAGACCCAGCTGGGAATTTGTGATGGTGTAGCCCACCCTTACCTCCCTCAGACATAAGGGAAGGATCAGGAAGACAAAGATACAAAAATGTACCCAGGTCATTCAGAAATTTAAACAGCAGCGTCCACTCACACCTCAGATTGATGCAGAGAGTTATCTGCAAGATCGCCAGCGGGGCCTGAAGTCCATTCAGTCCCCAACCTGAATTTGCTATTCCACCACAGATATCCTGAATCAGAACTTACATATTAACATAATAATCCCCCAGGGTGATTCTGACAGATTCCCCAGGAATTAATCCATTACAAGTTTTGATAGCCACTCTCTCCCAGACCTGCATTTTAGCAAGCTTCTAGATTATTTTCATGCTTAAATCAATAATTGGAAAATTATGGTTCTTAAGCGCTGGTTTAATCAATAATATGATTCATTGGAAAGTCATAAAAAAGGGATGTGTAAGAACGGTTGTTAGTTGCTGTCAAATCCTACTGACTTTATTATAGCAGAATGAAACACTGCCTGGTCCTGTGCCATTGCCGCAGATGTGCTAG
>NW_022111368.1:24402266-24410530 GCF_000313985.2 Echinops telfairi | reverse complement strand
AGGGTCTGTCTCATTTCCCCTGACTTTCTACTCTATCAAGATGATGCCTTTTTCTAGTCATCTGTCTTTCCTGCTGATGGGTCCAAAGTAAGCAAGACAAACTCTCAGCACCCTCTCATCAAAAGAGAGTTCTGGTGGCATGTGGTCTAAGAATGCGTTCAGTCTCCTGGGAGTCGGGGCACATCCAAGGGTCTTCTTGACAGCACCAGAGCTGACACGCACCAGTCTTCAGTCTTCCTTTCTCGTTGCTCAGCCTTCATGTGTGTGTGAGGAGACTGGAAAGACATTGCAGATGCCAGCTTTCCAAGGATCCTGTGAAGTTCAAAACATTTGCCCAGTAAGCCAGCCAATTCAAATAGATTTCTAGCCATAAACCTACAGAACTGGAAAGGTGGCCCTGGATGGCTGGATTCCTCTCAGCCAGGTTTACAGACTTGATATGTGATTTATATGCTAATTAAGTGTGGTGTTGACTGAAGATTTTGCTTTCCTTTGCAGGTTTGTTGATTGAAAGTAAAACAAAACAAAAAAACAGATCCCCAGGGCACCTGAAAATGAAATGACCAAGAATTCTCAATGGATAGTAGAAGACTCAGAAACCTATCTCCTGAACAACATAAGCCCATGGGTGGGCCAGGCAGTGGACTCTTCCAGTTGTAGCCAGAGGTCCCCAAAAAAACCAAACTCAGGGCTATCAAGTCAATGCTAATTCATAGCGACCCTACGGGCAGAGCAGAACTGCACCTGTGAGTTTCCAAGACTGTAACTCTTTATGGGAGTGAAAGCCTCGTCTTTCTCCTTCGAAGTCCCTAAAACAAGCCCAAGCCAAAGT
The DNA here is from genome assembly GCF_000313985.2 of Echinops telfairi. Classification (NCBI taxonomy): domain Eukaryota; kingdom Metazoa; phylum Chordata; class Mammalia; order Afrosoricida; family Tenrecidae; genus Echinops; species Echinops telfairi. The sequence continues at coordinate 24,409,698 of NW_022111368.1, read as the reverse complement.
CACTGCCATTGAGTTGATACTGACTTACAGCCATCCTACAGGGCAGGGCAGAACTGCCCCTGTGAGTTTCTGAGACCAGCTCTTTACGTGAGTAGAAAGCCCCATCTTTCTCCTATGGTGAGGTTTGTGGTTTTGAACTGCTGACCTTGCTGTTAGCAGCCCAATGTGTAACCACGATGCCACGAGGACTCCTCTTAGAGGTCCCAAGATGGTGCAAATAGTTTGCACTTGATTGCTAACCTACGGGCTGGTGGTTTGAATCCATCCAGCAGCACTGCAGAAGGAGACGGCCTAGTGATCTGCATCTGAGAAGATTAAATCCAAGACGAGCCTTTGGCGCAGTTCCACTCTATAACATACAGACTCACCGTGAGTCAGAATCAACTCAACAACGACCCATAACAGCAACAATTGTGACTGAATGGTTTATCTTAATTCCGATCTTAATCTTACTACTGCCAGCACTGACACAGCTCATTTTCTCCTCTTCCCCCCTTTTCTGGAAAAACAACTAGGACTTTGAGTCCCACAGATCTGTGCTGCCCTTGCCAAAGAAGAGAAAGATCTAGTCTTTGTTTTCTAGATTGTAGGCGCAGAGAGAAGCGCCTCTGTCTTTGTCTAAAGCGAGAAAGGTTGCAGTACAGAAGGGCAGGCCTGGCACGCCTTCCAAGTGGGGCTAGGTCACTCATTTAAGGAGGGTGCCCTTTGTCCTAGAGACCTAGCCTTCAATTGTTCAACGTGTCCCCTTTGGAGCAATGGCTTCTTGGGGTGCTGAACTCTAGTGTCGTGCTGCTCAAAAGTCCACACCAGCGTCCCCTGGGTGTTCATTAGAAATATAGAAACTTGAGTCCCGCCCTAGATTCATTGAATCAAATTCCGCTCAGGAACATGGTTACCAAGTGATTCATGCACACGTTGAATTTAGAGACGCACGTTTCTAGGATATGCTGCTTGGGAGATGCAGTAGATATGCCCACACAAACGTGACCCTGGGAGAAGAAAGTGGTTTGCAACATTCAAATGCTGTTCACTAGGCTTGGGCAAGATCCTGGGGTAAGAGTGCTCTTCATGGGCCCGATTTTCTGGACTGTGTAAGCACTATGCAAGGGCTAGGTTTCCATACAGCCCAAGTGAGGGAGAGGGCCCTCAAAGTATGATGGAATTTCCCACCGATTCTAAAGGTGCTGTTTTGAGCCCCGTGTGGTATATTTAGAAAGCATAAAGAAATCCAATGTGTTTTTTACCTCAGTACTTGGAGGAAATGTAAAGCTTTTCCCTGGTTAAATAAATTTCCTGACAAGCTGAGCGTGGAATGCCTAGCCCCTTCCATCACCATGCACAATAGGTTTTAATTCTTATTATTGAAAGCCTCACCAACATAGTGTAATTAGTCACTTCTTGGTACATAACAAACAATATCAAGATCTTAGCGGCTTAACAATACATGTGTTTTTCCCCTTGTTCATGAATCTGCAGGTTGTTGGTGACGCTGCTGTGCTCAGCTGGCCTTGGCTCGGGGCCACAGGTTGAGTTCACGTCTCCTCCACACGTCTCCTCGTTGTGAGACCAGCAACCACCCTAGGCATTTTCTTTTCACGGCAGTTGGCAGATGACAGAAGCAAAGAAGCCACGGGAAACCGTGCAAGTTTTATACAGCCTCTACTCGCATTCTGTTGTCTTCACATTTCATTGGCCACAGCAAGTCACCTGGCTAAGTCCACTTTGGTGGACCAATGCTCCACCAACTCTACTGAGAGGGCTTGTAAGGTCGAAGGGCGGGAGAGGGAAGAAATGGAACAGGATTCCCACCAACCTCCTTTCCTGCCTTTGTGGATCTCAGTAATCCAAGTAAGACTGCCTGATGCACTGAGGGTTCTGAGTGCCCCAGAGGCTGCCCATGACCAAAAATGCAGGCAGGGAGGAAAAAGGGCTGTGTCCCCAAAGAATGTCAGGCCTGCCATTTGAAACCTGGTCTGCTCATGGCTTCTTATCCTGTTCTGAAGGCAATTAGAAAAGGCAGCTAATTGAGGAGCTCATTTGTGAGGTTCTGGTTAGTAAAGATTTGGGGTCTTGAAAGGCAAGCAAACAAACCAAACGCTCCCCTGCAGACTTGCTGTCAGCCGGTCAGTGACTCAGGGAGGTGACAGGCACTACAGAGTGGAGCTGTTCGAGAGGGTCTGTGTTTGCTGTACTCCTTACAGAAACCCATCCCCAGACCTATCTTCTGTGGCAAGTTTGAACTGCCAGCCTTACAGCTAGGAGCCAAGTGCAAACCATTTGCACCACTCAAGGACTTACAGAAAGGAGCCCAGGTGCCATGGTTATGTATTGGGCTATGAACCACAAGGTTAGCAGTTCGAAACTACCAGTCACTGTGAGGGAGAATGACAAGGCCTTCTATTCCCATAAAGTATACTCTCAGAAAGCCACAGAGGTAGTTTTCCTTGCCCCATAGGGCTGATAGGATTGGTGGGAGAGACCTTCATGATTACTATCAAGTGGCTTTTATTTCTTTTAATCCTCACTCAATAACTAAGAGTTTATTAAGATATTTAGGACAAATGTAGAACAGGTTTTCTTATTAAAAGCTTCAAAGAAATTGTGCATGTTATGATATTAGCAGCAAGGATAATGACAACTTTTACAGCATCTTCCTATGTGCCAGGCATATTAACGTAACCCAAACCCACGAGGGAGCTTATGTTACATTCACATTTTACAGACAGAGAGTCTGAGACTTCATTACGAGTTAAGGGATATTTTTTCAGGTCAAGCAACTAGACAAGCACAAAAAGATCTTGAACTGAACATTTCCGCGCTTCCATTTCTTGTGTAGGAAATGCGAATAGCAATCCCTACCCTGATGTTATTAGCAATAAAGGTGGCAGGGGCAATAGCTAGGGGGCATTGCATGCATTTTATAAATGAAACACATTCTAGAAGAACACCGCTTCTTGATGTGTAATGACTGAGCCCCTTCTTCATTCTAGGGAATGAATGAGCTTAATTAGTTTGATAATCAACTCCCTGAAAGAACTAGTAGCAGAGAACAAAACTGCTAATTTATTCTAAGCTTCCTACAAAACGAGAAGCGAGAGCTTGAGCGTAATGTGACGGTAGAATGGAAGGTTTTCTGAGGGAGAACTACTGTGCTTCCATCTTTTTTCTCTTCTAGGGGGGGACAGGTTCCAGAAGAGAGCCTGGAAGATAAACTGCAGAGAAATGGTTCAGCACATGTCAATCCGTTCCTGGGAATGAGGTGGTGGAGCCAACCTGGCTGGGGAGCCACCAGCCCCCAGACCTGAGGAACCCGCTGTAGGATCCCGGCCCTTCTTGTTGAAAACCCCACTGCAACGTCTGAAGTCGGGCAAAATCCAAAGACCAAGAGAGGATATTTTGACAAGTTGGGAAATTATCAGGATCCATGTAAGGTACTTTTTTGTGGAGCATGCTTTAAAACAAACAAAAAATAACCACAGACCTACAGGTATCAAAGAGGTAGTAAAAAGCACAGTGAACAACTTCACACACATAAATTCAATAACAGATGAAATGGATCAATTCCTTGAAAATCACAAACTACCACAACTCGCCGAAGTTGAAGTAGATAGCCTGAATTGTCCTATAATGATCAAAGAGACTGTATTTTTAGTTTAAAAGCTTCCTCTAAGGAAATGACATGGCACAGATTGTTTCACTGGCAAATTCTACTTTACACAGAAGGGCGAACTAACATTAAATATATACAATGTCCTCCAAAATTAGAGGAGGAGAGAACAATTCCCAACACATTCTACGAAGTCCATTTGACCCTGATATCAAAGCCATAAAAATTATGAAAATCAGTAAAGCTACAGATCAATCTCTCTCATGAACTTAAATACAGAAATACTCACCAAAATGATAGCAAATCTAATCCAACTGTATAAAAATCATTATGCACCATAGCCAAGAGGTATGTACTTTACATATGTAAGACTGATTTGTCATTCCAAAAAATTCCATGTTAGAAGTATTTCAATATGTCAGTAAATGAAAGAAGCAATATTACATAAGAATATCACTTGACAGAAAAGCATTTAATACATTTCAATACTATTCATAAAAATGCCTAACATGTTATGAAAAGAAGAGAATTACATCAACCTGACAGAGCAGTGGAAAGCAATAAAACCCAGTGCCCACCTCATGCCCACTCAGTGGTTAAAGACCAAATGCTGTCCCCTACAATCAGGAAAAAAAGCAAGGCAATGGAGGTTCAGACTCACCACACTTTTACAGCATATCACTAGGCTCTGCAACATGGCCATATGGCAAGTTCTAGGCTCTGCAATATGGCAAGAAACATGAATAGTAAGAGGTATTCACTTTAGAAGGACAGACAAAACTTTTCTGTTTGCAGATGACAGTTCTTTACACAGAAAATCCTAAGAAATATGGGTCAGGTGCATCTTGGTTCTCAAAGTGACATCCTGGAGCTGCAGTACTTTAAAGAGGTCTTTGTGCAGCAGCGATGCCCAAGCAATTTGTCCTTTGATCTCTTGGCTGTTGCTTCCGTGGATGTTGACTGTGCATCCACGTAATATGAATTCCTGGACAAGTTCCATCTTTTCACATCATACACAGTGACTCTTGTGTATGTTTCCATCTTCTTTTATGACTGAACGAGGATGGTGAAAGGATACAGCTGTGACACAGACCTTTCCTGGTTTTCAGCCACGCAGTGGTTCCCTTGTTCTATTCAAATGACCAACTGCCTTTTGGCCCAAGTACAGATTTCACGTGACCACATGAAATGTTTTGGAATGCTCAATCTTTCAATGTTATCTTTCATTTATTATACTTCACAGAGTCAAATGATTTTGCAAAATCAGTAAAATACAAGTCAACATCTTCCAGATATTCTCTGCTTTCAGTTCCGATCCATCTGATGTCAACAATGATAACCCACATGCCTCCAGAAACTGGTTTGACTACCTAGCAGCTCCCTGTCGATGGAATGTTCCAGTAATTTTAAAATTTTCTTCAGCAAAATTTTACTTGAATGTGATATTAATGATATTATTCAATAATTTCTTTATTCAGTTGAGTCACCTGTATGTGTCTCTTCTGTCAGTTGGCCAAGTGATTGACTTCCAAATTCCTTGGCATAGACAAGTGAGTGCTTCCAGTCCTTCACCACCTGTTGAAAGAAGGAGCACCATTGGTGTTCCTCAGTCACTGGAGACGTGCTTTCCCCCCCAAAGCCTTCAGTGCAGCTTGGACTTCTTCTTTCAGTACCATTGGTTCTTGATCACATGCTACTTCTTGAGATGGTTGAATGTCAACTAGTGATTTTTGGTACAGTGATTTTGTGCATTCTTTCTATCTTCTTTTTACGCTTCCTGCATCCTTCAGTAATTCGGCCATAGAATCGGGTTTTCTCTCATTAGTGCCCAATATGTCAAATCTGTCCTTGAGATGCTCTCTAAACTCAAGTGGGATGTACTCAAGGTGGTGATTTTGCTCTTGTGGACTTATTTTCATTTTCTTCAGTTTCCGCTAATGAGATAGATGGGAAAGAAAGAGGACTTCTACTTCCCTAGAGAATTACAGTTTGAGACGATGGCAGCGAGCTGCTTTTGGGGCATAAGGCAGTAAGCGGATACAGATCTGACTTTATCTGAGAGGTGCATTCGAAGCACACTCTCCAAACACTATAGCATCTCCAAGGTAGGCTGTTGAAAACTAAGGACTCGGAAGGATCTACTCCCACACTCCACCACAAACTCGGGATTTTAAAAGAAATCAACCACAGCACTAAACAAGTGACTGTGAAATCGATTCTGACTCATGGAGCCCCACGTGTGCCAGTGTAACACTGCTCCACAGGGTTTTTCATGGCTGACTTTTGGGAAGTAGATCACCAGATCTTTCTTGTGCGGCACCTTGAGTGAATTCAAAAATGCAAGTTTTCAGTTGGCATGCTTACCAGTTGTCCCAGCCAGGGACTCATCCCAAGGCTAGCTGAGCTTATTTTCTATGCTGGATTTTTGTTTTGAAAACATTTCTCTACCAGCATATTTGAAAGGGCCAAGATCAAAGTGGGTTTCTATTGGGTGGGGAGACCCTGGGTGACTTTCACTTGAACCTTTTGGTTTTTCTACCATGAGTATAGGCACACATGGTTTTACAGGGCTTCACTCAGTTGTACTTCCATATATGGCATTTGTGTTTTGCTTATGCATGGAAGCTGTGTGGTGACCTTGTCCTGGTGGCCTAATGGGTTACTTGCTGGGTTGCCAACCACAAGGCCAGCTGTTTGAAACCACCCGCTGCCCCTCAGGAGAAGGACTTGGCTTTCGGCTCCTGTAAAAAGTTACAGCCTGGAAACCCACAGGGTGGTTCTCTCCTGTCTGTTCTGAGTCCAGAACCTCCTGGGTGGCAATGGGGGTGGGGTGGGGTGGGCACTTCAGACAGTTGCTATAAGAATTAAGTGTGATCATCCATACAGATGTGTGGCACAGGGCCTGGCACAGCATAAATACTCATTGATTTATGGGACATAGGATCATGGAATGCTTGCTACAGGTTAGGCACAGTTTTAGGTGTCGGGAACAAAGAACACAGTCAATGAGACAAGAAAAGAATGTTGTTCATATAGATCTTCAGTGAGGGAGAAAAGCAATAAACAAAATAGTAAACTGTCGAGAAATATGATCAGAAATAAGATGAATCATGATTGACTTATGTTACTAGTCGTAATAGCTTAATAGTAATACTACCGTCTGTTACTGATAGGAATAGATGTTGCCTCCCTCCGCTCTGCAAAAGGCTGGCCAAGGTGGGTTCAGGCGGTGAGGACACTGGGGAAACTACCTAGGAGGACTTGTACGGTGCGCACCATGGTGAGCCATGATAGGCACCCTACTCTAGGTTTTAGGTGTTCTACACTGAGCATGGCCAAGCATCCCCCTCCCATAACCAAGTTGTTACAGGGCCTGCAGCATGTCTCGAACTCCAAGGCATAAGCAGGAGACAGGACTCTGTGGTCCTCTGGGATGGTTTCAGATCGCCTGAGCCCTCCGTGAGGAAGGGTGGATTTTGAAGAAGCACTTCCTCACCCATGGATCAAGATCAGTTATTCTCAACCTCATTTTTTCCCAGCAAAATCTATTCTAGATTTCAAAGAACAAAATAACACAGGCCTTCCATATTCCCATAAAGTCCGGTACAGTGCAGTTCACAAATAAAGAGCATCCTTTGAGTCTCACAGCTGACTTAGATGTGCACTGATGGTGGGGAAGCCCTGGTTCTAGAGCCAGCTTTCCTCTTTTTAAAAAAAATCATTTTATTAGGGGCTCATATAACTCTTATCACAATCCATACATACATCAATTGTGTAAAGCGCATTTGTACATTCATTGCCCTCATCATTCTTAAAACATTTGCT
>NW_022111368.1:24397749-24400603 GCF_000313985.2 Echinops telfairi | reverse complement strand
GTCTCACAGTGGGGCTGGCCATGTGGTCTTCTCTGTGGATTGGCTGCTCTGAGTGGGAATATCATCCTCAAGGTTTGGTGGGCCAGGATGTGCTCCACTCTCTCTTCCTCCCCCTTCATTTGTTCCCGTGTGCTCTGATCAGACATGTCCCTCTCCTGGAGCTGCAGATTCAGTGCTGGCCTCTGAAATAAATTCTTCTTGGGGGATGGGCAGGTGTCTACGTAGTAGTTGGTATTGGGGCCGGCCCCTCAGACCTCTCCACTGGTTCCCTACTCTGCAGGCATGTTGCATTCACATCTTGGAGCACCGGGTTGAAGTCTGGTCCCTCTTTCCCTGTGGAGATATAAACATACCCTCCCCTTGGGTGGGTTAATGCCCTGTGCCCCCACTACCCATTTCTTTTTAATTTTTTTCCCTTTCCCCTCTCCTTTTTAGTGTCAGCTTTCCTCTTTATCCACATCATGGCCACTGCAATAAATGGCATAGATGGTCCTAGTAGACCTCTTCTGGCTTCCCTATTGACACAAAGGTACAAACTGCCATGCTCCATTCTTCTTGACCTACTCTGACCTCAACCGTTCCTCCCTTAGCACACTACTTCTTTGCTGGGTTCGATAATTCGGCCCAATGGCCACACAGAACTCACGGACGATACTGACAATTATGGGAGTTTATTTGGGAAGTGAACAGGTGACCACAAGTCCACGGCCACGTCTCTCCTTGGCCAGCAGCCTGGGTCTCTGCTGTCCTCGGCTTCTCAGCCATGTGGTCTCTAGGATCTGCCTCCGTGAATCAGGAAGTCTGCCATCTGTCGTTCTGTCTCACAGCCCCATGGTCTCAGGCCAGATGAGGAGAAGGTACCCCAGCGTCTTGGAGCTGCTTCTCTGGGTCTCCATGCTGCAGGTTCTGGTGCCTCTGGTCTCAGTCTCCATACAGATAGAGATCCGGAACGGGACTCCTGGTGGTCCCGGGATTTCTCTCTCTCTACTCCTGCTCTAAAGATGGCTCTTCTACACAGATGAATGGCTTTGATAGAGGCGTGGGTTTCTCTTTTGTCTTTTATACTCCCAAAGAAACAAAGGATGGTGACTGAAGTCACACCCTCTAGTAAAGTAGAGTCTAGAGATATGTCCCACCTTAATCCTGTAACAGTGAACAGTCTCCAAAATAGGAGGAGAGCTGGAGGCACACAGTCCAGAACTACAAGACATCACACAAGGAATTGTGGCTAGAAGGGGTCATCCTAATTGATTACATCTCAGCCACTTCTTGTCCCAGCCCAGGAGTGGTCCCTGATGCTGTTCAATTGTAGGACCAGCTTGTCAATTCCTTGCTAGAGCTGGCAACAGGGCATGCCTGATTTGTAAAAGAGACTGGAAACTTTTGCACGGGAGATGCAGGACGATACCCCTTGGTATGGTGTTCATCAGCCACGCTGCCCCTCAAGCTGACGTCACTAGCTCTTCATCACCAAGGCCCCTTCAAGGCCCACCTTTTGTCATCCTCTCTACTTTCAAACTCTTCTCTGGCATTGCAAGTCCAGCCCACAAAGCCTCCGCCTCCTTTGAAAGCTGGCCCCTCACCATGGTAACAGAGTTGACAGTTGATAAAGTACTATTGCATACAGTGTGTTATTTAATACGCATGGTACCTTGTAAGACTGCTAATATTAAATCATTTTAAGATGGATAAGCCATAACTTCAGAATATTAAACTATTTGAAAAACCCCTTCTCTTTAATTAGGCAGGATGGAACCCAAGTTTCCTTCCTCTAAAGTGCTCTCTTCTTTTAGGCTACATGGGAGATTCTCAGGCAGTGACCTACCCATTTAATTTATTTCTATCATGTCAATGTTGCTAGTTTAATCTTCCCCAGGACCTAATCACATGTGTGCGCGCGCGCGCGCACACACGTACATTGTTTTCCTCCTGTGTTGCCTATTGCATCACAGTGGTTCAATCAGCAGAATACATATGAAAATGAGTGTAGCAAACATGCATTTTTCACTTTGTGCATAATGGAAAATATCTTTTACACACACACACACACAACATTCATTTTCTGAAAAGGATTGATGACTCAAAATGAGGCATACTTTCCAACCTGTCTGAAACTCTAAGTTAAGAGAGTTGGCATGGACACGACCTGGCTGAGCAGGCCTGCTGCTGGCTTGCTGTGAGTACCAGAGGTCCAGGTGGAGGAGGTTATGTGTCCTAATGAGTCTTGAACAGCGACCTCGTACATGGTTTTTAGCTGTCTTTGATTCCAAGCACAATAAAACAAGGCATTGCCCAGTCCTCTGCCATCTTTTGGAACACCGATAGAGTCACATTCATTGGTCGGGGTCACTGTGTATTTTCAGTGCCTTCTAGCCTAACGAAGCTCCCTTGGGGGTGCTGTTAGCTTAGAGTTGGACTGCTAGCCTCAAGGTCAGGGGTTCAAACCTACCAGGATCTCTTCAGGAGAAAGATGAGGCTCTCTGCTTCTGTAAAGGTTTACAGCCTCAGAAACTCTATCTACAGTTGGTATGAGTCAGAATTGGCTAGATGGCAGAGTGTTCAATTTTGGGTCTAGACGAGGGGGCTCATCTTCACAGCAGATTATGCTCTGTTGTGATCATCGGCCAATTTTCAGGCACAGATTGGCAGTCCTTTTCCCCCTCAGTCTGGAAGTTCTGTTGAAACCTGTCCACTCTGTTTATGGGAATACCCATCATGCAGCATCCAGCATCACAGCGATATGGAAGCCACCACGGAGACAGACTGACAGATGAGTGCCCGTCTCCCCATCCAAGTTATTCACTTAGTGGAGCTGGTAACAGGTCTCAGGAGAGCAGGACACTTTCCCTGGGAA
>NW_022111368.1:24395290-24397211 GCF_000313985.2 Echinops telfairi | reverse complement strand
TCCTCATCATTCACAGTAGTCAAGCTAAGCAACCCACTGCACAGAGGGAACTGGAGGGCTGCCAACTGCAGCATTGTGTGGATGGGAGATACTCCTAAATAGACAAAAGTGGGAGCTTTCCCCCGAGAGAGATTGCAGATGACTACTCCCTGTGCACCACAGATAGGAAGAGAAGGTGACCTCTGGGGAGAGATCACTAGTTAGAAGTAGCTGCATTCTCATACAATGGCAAATGCCCATCAGCAGATGAATTCACGGAGTTCAGAATTGCCACACAATGGAATTCTATTCATCAGTAAAGAGAAATGAACTATTAATAACAACACTGATGCATCTCAAAAAACATCCTGAAGAATAGAAGCCAGACATACATGAGTATATTTGGGATGGTTCCATTTATATTAAACCCTAGAAAACACAAATCTAGTTCACAGCATTGGATAACCGATCAGTTCTTTGTTTGCAACCCAGGGTGTAGTGTTGACATTGACAGTGAGGGTTATAGATAAGGAGTCCCTGCTATCCAGAAAGTTTTCTACTGGCAAATATAAATATAAGTATATATATAAATCTCTAGGTCCTTATTCCTAGTTTCTTTTAGTCTGGAAGCTACACTGAAGCCTGCTCACCATGAGTGATCCTGTTGGTATTTGAAATACCAGTGGCAAAACTTCCAGCATCACATAAGCCACATGGTGGCAAAACACACTGGCAAGTAGTGGTAAAGGACATAGAATGAGGGTTGTCATCGCTAAGGTCAGATAGACCTTGGCTGAAAGCATTTGACTGTGTGGATCACAATGAAGTAGGGGAATGACAAGTAATGGGACGTTTAGAGCGCTTAATTGTATTCATGCAGAAAGTGGGCCTAGACCAAGAGGCAGTCATCCCAACAAGGGGATCCTGAATGGTTTAAAACCAGGAAAGGTGCGTGTGTTAGGCTGGGTAGTCTACAGAAACAAACCAGTGACACTCATATAGTACAAGAAAGAACTTTCTATCAAGAATCAGCTTTATATCGAGAAGGTGCTCCAGTGCATTCAATTCATGTCCATAGGTTCAGTGCTAGCTGGGGCCCTTTTTAAGACTCGTGTAGCTGCAGGCCCATAGTGCCAAAAGGTGAAGCAGGAAACAGAGAGATCATAGGCTGGGGATGCAGCGTCTTGGGGCTCCAAGGTTGCTGGAAATATGGCAGGGCACAGACAACTCTCAGACTGCTCCTGGCAGCAGACACAGAGTCCCTGTGATGTCCCAGTGAGAAGGAGGACGAAGTGACACAGAGAGAGCTCATCTCTGTTCGATCTTGCTCTTACACAAAAGGTCACACCCCTAAAAACATGTCATCAAGCTACCACTTGATTGACAGATTGAACTCCGCCCCTAGCCAGGAGTATCTAATGGACATACTATCTAGCTACCAGTGTATGTCAGGGTTGTGTTCTCTCACTCTATTTATTCACACTGTATCCTGAGTAAATAATCCAAGCTTGGCTGTCTGAAGAGGAGCGGAGTATCAAGACTGAAGGAAGACTCATTAACAACCTGTGATATGGGGATCACACAACCTTACCTGCTGAAACTGAAGAGGACTTGAGGCACTTGCTGATGGAGAACAAAGAATATGGTCTTCAGTGTGGACTACAACTCAATGTAAAGAAAACAAAAATCATCACAACTGAGCCAATCAACATCATGATAAATGGATCAGTCAAAGATCTTGTTTGACTTGAAAGCACAATCAATGCCCATGTTAGCAGTGGCCAAGAAACCAAAGGACGTACTTTGGATATGCCCTTGGGAGGGACCACTCCCTAGATAAGTACACTATGCTTATATAATAGAAGGTACAGATAGGAACTGGAAACACAGGGAATTCAAGGCGGATGATCCCTTCAGGACCAGTGGTGTGAGTGATGATACT
>NW_022111368.1:24392892-24394555 GCF_000313985.2 Echinops telfairi | reverse complement strand
CTACACAGCAACTAGTTCAGTTTCCAGTATTCCATGTAAATGATCCCTTAATAGATTGATTTAAAAAAAATAGATCTTCAAATGACCATTTACCGGAGTTAGTTTTCTTGCCAAACCCAAAACTGATATATGGGCCACAGCTGCGCTCCCCTAGGGCCCCGAGTCTCCTCGATCACAGAACATTTTCTATGTGCGCTGACTGATGAATCATGAGCCTTCTCACTTACCCTTCTGAGCTCAGAGGCTTTGGCCATCTTGCCTAAGTCTCCCCAAGGCTTCGCCAGTGCCCGCTCCAGAGCAGACGCTCAATGCATACCTGTGGAATGAATGAAGCTGCACATAATTCTTATGCTGTTGTGTGGCATTAGTCTGTCTGCACCGAGCTATTTTGTGGTCTTCATAAAATTCTCTTCTGAAGACTGTGCGTTCTTCCCTGAAGGACTTTGCTGCAGACGGATTGCTGTGCCAAGTTCACTCCAACGGACAACTGGGGTCAAACCTGCAATGCCAGAAGTGTCCCAAAGTAAATTATGAAAATCATCTCTCCAGCTGGTTTCTGTCTGGACCCACAGCTTGATCTCCTCACCAGGCCCGGACCGGATTAAAAGCAGCTGGGCTGAGAGCCCTCCCTTCACCGGTCAGTTGCAAGGAACTGAGGAATGTTCTCAGCAGTTGTCCCAGGAGAGATGACGATTCTCTTCTCTTTGGCCCCAGAGCTCTTTGCTTTCACCGCTGGCACAGCGTTCAGAGTATTGTCATCACTGTATCTGACCCTTTGGGGAAACCTCCATAAAGGGGAACTGGAATCATCTTTATTCACACTGATGTTATTCATGTCTTTTAATATTTCTGAGTGTTGTCTAGGCGTCTGGAGCCCTGGTCATGTAGTAGGCTGCTAACTGTAAGGTTAGAAGTTTGAAACAACTGGCCACCTCTTAGAAGGAAGATGAAGCTTTCTACTCCCATAAAACTTACCGTCTCGGAAACCCACAGGGGCAGTTCTACTCTGGCCAACAGGGTCCCTGGGTATTAGAATTGGCTCCGTGGCAGTGAGGGTCTTTTTCTGTTTTTCGCTTTTGTTTTGTTTTATTCTTTTGATTACAAGGTGTCTGGTATTGAGCTGCATATGTCCCTAGCACAGTTGATGAACACCTAGTAGGTCTTAAATAAACACCGGCTGCTGTTAGTCTTTGTGCAACGAATGTTAACGCCGGTCCCTGGAGATCAAGGTTGGCACCATTCAGGGAAGGATCCTGGTGGTGCATCCATTCAGGCAGTCTGCTGCCATATAGATTACAGCTCTGGAAACGCAAGAACAGTTCTACTTCATTCTGTAGAGCTGCTATGAGTCAGAATCAACTCAAAAGCAACAAGTTAGGACTTGGGGCTGAGATCATTCAGAGTAGTGTCTGCTGGCCTGACCAGTGGAGCCTGCTGGCTAGACAGAATGCAGTGATTTAAAGGGTGCAAAAGAGGGCCCGGAGGTGGAGACGGCTAGCTCTTCACAAAAGTCCTCCTCTCCTTCTCCTTGAGCAGCAGATCTGGGTTTCCCGGGCATATTACCACTTAGCTAACAGACGTTTCCCCCGCCAGAGTCCCTTGTGTAGCCACGTGGTTAAATGGTGCAAATGTGATCTGTACAAATGTTATGTCAATCCCAAGA
>NW_022111368.1:24390804-24391486 GCF_000313985.2 Echinops telfairi | reverse complement strand
GTGCAATGCTTCAAGTCCACTTCTGCTTCGGGGCTTGACGCTGACTGTTCCTCAGCCTGGGTCCTCTTCACTCAGATCTTCTACCTTGTCGCTATTCAAGGTTCAGCACCTTCTGAGCTGAAGGTCACCTTCTGATAAAGGGCTTCTTAATGGGTAAAAAACCCCTGTCTGGTATGTTACATTGATATGTTTATTTAGTGTCTGTTTCCCATTCACACACCACCTGAAATGTAAGTGTTGTAAGTCCATCATCTGCTGTGCTCAACACTGTATCCTGGAACCTCATGCAGTGCCCCATGCATGGATATTCGTTCCAGTCTTGTTGATTGATTGAACCCAGGACTGAACATGAAAGGCCTCCTCCCTGGGGAGGCTGCTACTCTGGTTTTGCTCATCCGTACTTGGTTTCTGCTTTAAACATCTAAAAAAACAACTGGAGTATGTGTCTGATGGAGCAATTTCTTTCAGACCTAATTTGCACGAGCAGATTGTTCTGTAATCCCTAGTGGCTTGTAGACACAGGTCTGTAATACTTAGGACGTTCATAAATGATTTAAATATCAATAATAACGAGTGTACGTTTTTAAAAGAATGCTTCCCCTGAGAACAGTTTGTAGCGAGTGGGGTGGATAAATTGGAAAGGCTTCATCATCTAAGGGGAAGTAGCACCCCAAGGGGGAAG
>NW_022111368.1:24373792-24389538 GCF_000313985.2 Echinops telfairi | reverse complement strand
ATGTACAGTCTTCCCCGCCATGCACAAGCGGTCCAATCGTTCCTCTCCACCATTTCCTTTCTGATGTTTTGGGGGACTTTGCTATCTGTGCTGGTGTATGATGGTACCTCATTGTTGTTTGTGAGCTCCTGCTCGCTAGTTGCCCAAATGCCTTCACACCCTCGCTAGTTGCCCAAATGCCTTCTTGGGCGCACTGTCTGTTCAGACTCCCTGGGAGGCAGCTCTTCTGTGCTGGAGGGCTGGGGTGGTGCGGTGGTAGGAATCTCACCTTCTAGGCAAGAGATGAGGTTTCTGTTCCTGGCCAATGCACCTTCTGCACAGCCAAGACCGCCTATGGACGGAAACAGCTTGAGGTTTACATAAAACTAGCCTTTGATGATGCATTGTCCCCAGGGAGGTAGCTGTAACCCACCCCCAACTTTTCGGCGACGGATCCAACACAGTCCTGATGGCCAGGCACATGAGGCCCTCCCAGAGTCCCCCGCCAGCATTACCCTCATGCCACCCCACCATGCCCACGTTTCAGACCCAGAGCCTGCTGGTCACATTGTGCCTCTGCCCTGGGACACTTGCCCGTGGTCTCCCTTACTGTCCTGACAGTGTTTCCATCGACAGCAGCTTCTTCATCCGGGCCTCTGCTTCGGACGCTCCTGCTGCTTCCATCACCGTGCCCACTGCCCTGGTACAGAGGGTCTAAAATCAGGTGTCGGAGGCCTTAGGAGAGTGTCTGACAGGTGTTAGGTTTGGGGTGCATGGTGATTACCCTGATTACTAAACTAGGAAGATTAGTTTCCTACCATTAAAAGTCCTATTGTAGAAGGTTAAAGGCATGTCACATTTCTCACAAACATGTTGTGACTTTTTAATAGAATCCCAATTTAAATATTTAAATATCGCTTTTAGAGTGACGTGGAAACCAACAACGGGACCGCTGGGTGGTAGAATGATGACTGGTGTCTTTCTGGGCTTTTCTGGGTCTCCCAGGCAATGAGTGGTTTCTGTCCACAGTGCTACAGGGTGCATTGTGGGAAGCCTTGAGCTGCAGAGACAGTGCTGAGTCTTAACCCCTGCTCGGTCTCCAACTGGCCGTGGAGCCCAGTGAGCCCCTGCTCTTCCTGTAGAACGGCTGGTGCAGGGCTCTTGGAGGGAGGCCTTGCCTGCTCTGAAGCACCTGGCTTTCTTTGAAGCACATGGCTCATGTATAGAGATGCGCTTGATGCTTGCTAGAGAGGCAGAATTCAGAGAAAGCTAAAGAGAGAGAGAGAGAGAGAGAGAAAGGGAATTTGTTTTTCAGTAGATTAAATGTCATTTTCCTCCCAAAGGCCAATTCTGCCCCAACTCTGGTCCAGGCTACCCTAAAACGTAAGTGTATTAGAGCTGGTCATTACTTCCTTGGTACAAGTCAAGGAACCACAAGAGGTGGAAAACATCTCTTCTGCTAAGGAGCCCTGGTAGCACAGTGCGTACACGTTGGGCTGCTAACCGCGAGGTCAGCAGTGTGAAACCACTAGCTGCTCTGCAGGAGAACGATGAGGCTGTCTGCTCCATAAAGAGTTACAGTCTCAGAAATCCACAGCGCCAGTTCTACTCTGTTTTATAGGGTTGCTATGAGTCGGCATTGACTGGATAGCAGTGCATACTTATATAGTGAGCATCAGTGTCTTAAAAAAAAGATAATGGAGCCCAATTCATGGTGACCCCATGTGTAGAGTAAAACTGTGCTCTGTAAGGCTTA
Organism: Echinops telfairi; assembly: GCF_000313985.2. Lineage (NCBI taxonomy): Eukaryota > Metazoa > Chordata > Mammalia > Afrosoricida > Tenrecidae > Echinops > Echinops telfairi. The sequence continues at coordinate 24,387,803 of NW_022111368.1, read as the reverse complement.
CAAGGCTGGTTTTTTCAGAAGGGGACCACCTCGGCCATGCTTTCAAATCACCGAAGTCCTGCTAGCAAGGCACCTCCGGGGGGACTCAGCTGCCAATTTTTTGATAAGCAACTGAGTGCAGTCACCGTTTGCGCCACCCAGGGAGCAGTGTCTGAAGTCTCTGCTTTCCGTGTTATGATGGAACGCATGATCTCTGCGCAGCGCTCTCGTGAAGGCCTGAGCTGCTTGCTTTCCTTTAGTGTGTGCATCTCCAGTCCAGTTTCTCTAACCGCCCTCAGGGGTGGGTACTTTGCCCTTCTGGGGTCACAAAAGTTTCTCAGGCTTGGTGTGATTGGAGGGAGAGGCAGGAAAGAGGCAATCTACAGCCCGGTGTGAGGTAGAGACCTGGGGTGCGGTGGTTACCCAAAGGATGGCAGGCTGCAAGGTCAGCAGTGTAAAACACCAGCTGCCTCCACAGAGAAAGATGGGGCTTTGTACTCCCCTAAAGACTCACAGCCTCGGAAACTCCTGGGGCAGCTCTCCCCTGTCCTCTAGGGTTGCCAGGAGTTGGCATCAATTCGATGGCAGTGAGTTTTGCATTTGATAAGGTCAAGAGGGTGCAGGATGCTGTGGCTGCCCAGAGGATAGTCCTCGGGGTGGGGGCATGGCGGGGAGGCAGTGAAAGGGAACCACTTCCTAGAGAAATAATGTCCGAGTTGAATCGTAGAGGAGGAATAGGAATCGGTCAAGTACAGTAGAAGAGGTAGGAGCAGGGAGGTAGGCGAGTCCACCTTACAGAGAAAACATCAGAGCACACCTCTGCCCCCCACCCCTTGGGCCAGGCCAGTGGGCCTCACTGATGTGAGCAACGTGCTGAGGACAGACAAAGTGCTGCCCGGGGGGGACAAGACAAAGTGGGAGCTGGTCACCAAGAGTCCCAGAAGTACAGACTGTGGATTGACAGCAATGGGGAATCATGGTAGGAACTGAGTGGGCGGTAACACAAGGTCTATCAAAATATAGCCCAGATAGGGGCTTGGGTGGAGAGCAGATGTTTTGAGAATGATGAGGGCAACGAATGTACAGATGTGCTTTACACAATTGATGTGTGTATGGATTGTGATAAGAGTTGTATGAGCGCTCAATAAACGGATTAAAAAAAAAGAAATACAATAATGCCCCCCCCCAAACAACAACAACAACAAAAGAATATAGCCCAGATTTCCCAGCAAGACAAGGACTTAGACGGTGTGCATGCTGAAGGCAGGGTGCCTAAAAGGGTGGGCATTTTCCCAAGAGGCTGGACTGGCCATACCGATCCTTGGAGGGACGGTTCCTTACCAAAAGGGAATAGACATCTGGATGAAAAGTAGAGAATGAAAGATACAAGCAACCACAGAATCCTGCTTCCGGCTTCTTTTAGCACTACCAGAGATGGAAAGACAAACATAAAAACTCACTGCCATCGAGTTGATTCTGACTCGTGGCAGCTTTATAGGACAAAGTCGAACCGCCCTGTGGGTTTCTGAGGCTGTCAATCTTTTACCAGAGCCCAAAGCCACATCCTTCTCCCCTCCGAGGAGCTAGTGAGTTTTGCACTGCAAACCTCGTGGTTCGCAACTCATTGCGTAACCTACTCTGCCACTGATAGATGATGCTCACTGAGAGTTAAATAAAGGTCAGCTCCAATTCTTGGTCTCTATAGAAATAAACTTTTAAAATACTCACAACCTTTTGTGGAAGTGCTAGCATCATCATCTCTTTCAAAGTTGAGGAAACTGAAGTTAAAAAAAAAAAGACAAGGTTATAGAGCTGGTAAGTGGTGGAACTGAAATTTGAACCCAGGGACATTGGCATCAGAGGCTGAGCTCTTAATCAGTTCTTCCACAGGACATCTAAAATATTCCTATAAGCATGATGGTCTCTCCTGACAACATGTCCAAAGTACGTGAGACAAAGTCTCGCCATCCTTGCCTCTAGGAACACTTTGGTGGTGTTTCTTCCAAGACAGACTTGCTCATCTCTTTGGTAGTCCCTGGTACTTTCAGTATTCCTCGCCAACACCACAGTTCAAATGCACTAATTCCTCTTTGATCTGTCTCATTAATAGCCAACTTTCATATGCATATGAGGTGATTGAAAATACCATGGCTTAGGTCATATGCACCTTAGTCCTCAATGTAACATCCTTGCTTTTCCATACTCTAAAGAGGTCTTGTGAATCAGACAGGCTGTGGGAATATAGAGCACTCTCCCTATGAAAGCAATACAAACAGATATACCCCAAAGCTGTTTTAAAAAATCCAAGATTAACTCCTAAAAAATATCTAAGTCACCCAAAGGAAAGCAAGAGGGAAAAACCCAGAAGAATGAGTACCAGAGAAAACAAATCTAAAATGACAGATTTAACTGTCATTAGTGTGTTAGTCTCCTAGGGCTGCAGTAACAAAATAGCCCAGACTGTGTGGTTTTAAACAGAAATGGATTGCCCCACCGTGATGGAGGCTAGTAGCCCAGATTTAGGATATTGATGGGGTCACGTTCCCTCCTAAAGTTCTTAGGGAAGGTCCTATCTTGTCTCCTGTCAGGGGAGCCAGTCCCTAACAAATCATCACGGTCCAGTAGACACAATTGTACAGTGATAATAAGTAAATATTATAGTAAAATCATAGAGAATAAAAGAGATAGAAGAGAGTGAAATAAAGGAGTCAGACACACTTCATGGTAACGTGCTCACCTGAGCTCCTCTTGGTGGTCCACATGGAGATGGGAGACGAGAGGGCAGGAGAGAGCAGTAGAGAGCGATTTATTGCTAACCAAGGCTTATATACTTTGGGGGTGTGCAAGTCCCCTAATTACAGGTAAAGACACATGTCACAGGAAGGGGTTGTACTATCGGTAATACAGTAATCAGAGGGGGATGATCTAGGGGGATACACGCAATAGGAAGAGGAGGGATTGGGGGCACACATATGACCAGAGGGCGGATCCTAGATTCAGGATGGCAGCCTAACTCTGGATGTCACTGAACAGGTTTGACCTGTTCTCTGGCTCTCCATGGAAACAATTATCAGTAGGGTGTGAACCCCACCTACAGTGGACCAGACAGCAATCTGATAGCTGAATGGCTTTAGGCAGAATATCTCTAAGCATCTGACCTCCCACCATGGGCTGGCAAACAGTCTCTAATGTTTGGCATGTCTTTGGGAGAGACAAAGCTGGGGAAAGTCTTTTGATATCCCACTCTTCCTGGCATCTGGTAGTCCTGGGCATCTCTTGGCTCGCAGCTGCATCATACCCCATGGCTGCATGGTCATTTTTGCTCTGGTCTCTTCCTGAAGGACTCCTCTCAGATGAACTTAAAACTAACTCTATTTTAGTATGACCTCCTGTTAACTGATAACATCTTCAAAAACCAGATTTCCAAACAAGGGCATGTTCTTAGCTACCAAGGATTTGACTTCCACACATCTTTGGGAGGACACAGCCTAATTCATAGGAATTACTATAGTTTACACAAATTAGATGTCTTTTTTCTGCAAACTATAGTCTCCTCACGTGTTAGTTTCCTATGCATGTGGTGAATGTTGTGTGTATGTGTGTGTGTGTGATCTAGGTGGGCACAATAAATGCATAAATGCAGGATCCAAATTTAAATGGTCTTAAAACACCAACCAAAACATTGGAGATTAACATTGTAAAGTCAAAAAAAATCCAACTACCATATTTTTTAGTACAATATGCCCACATAAACACACTCACATATGTAACATGTGTAGGACATAGAGAAAGCAAATGCACAAGAGAGGTGCGTAGTTTGCAAAACTCATATCATGCACACACTATTTGCATTAAAAATACAGTATGTACTGTAGGCAAATAGCTTCCTGACAACCAATGATCAGGAAACAAAAGTCCAGAAAGTGGGAGGGACTTGCCTCAGGTCACACTGTCAGTGGCAGAGCATGGATTGATCTTGGTCTCAGTTCTCCCAGCCCATCTCAGGGTCCCTTCCTTCTGCAGTCTTGAGTTGCATCTCCCTTTGTGTGTGGCAGGAGCCAGAGCTTTGGGAAACCATTGATGAAAATTGAAACGTGGAAAGATCACACATGGGTGGCCTGGCTCCAGCTCCTCTTTATCGCCTTGGAGTATTCCTGGTGCAGAGGGATTTTCTTGACCGGTGTCCTATTGTGTCTGGGCAGCATCTTCCCTCAGACATTGGCCCTGCCCTTGCAGTTGTTAGATCATTTCCAAGGTAACAGGCCCCAGATGACAGACCCAAAATGAAGCAGCCAATCATCTTCCAACAAGTCAAGTTGTGCTGCATTGTCTGATGAGCACATCCACCTTACCACCCCTTCTCCCTTTGCCTCCACTGTAGCAGAGATGTGGGATTGCACTTCCCAGAACCGCTCTCCCTGGGAGAGTCTGCCGAGGAGAGGAACTCAGGGAGAGAGGATGTTGTTCTCTGGAGGAAGTTCTCTGTGGGAAGCTGGCAAGTGACAGGTTCACAGTAGCTTCCAGGTGAGCTACTGAATATCCTCCATGTAACACGTATGTAGTAGACAGAGTAGGTGATAGATTCTGAAGATGCTTCAGGTTGGGACAGTTGTCAAGAGCTTCCTGAAGTTCCTTGGGATTCTTAATTGGCTGCCACGTGGGTTCCCGAGAAGCCTGGTTTCAGTGCTGTAGGCTGAGATCCTTGAGAATCGTTGTTCTGAATTCTCTTCCTCCAGCAATTCCAATGTTTGTAAATCTCTAATCCTCTGCATTTCTGCTCTTCATTTTGCAGCCTTGGGTCTATTTTCCTGAACGGTACCAGTCACAAAATACTCCCAACTTTCTTTCTTACAGACTACACCATTGAAATGTAAGTAAAAGTGGCAACCACCCTTCTGGGAAGAAGCTTTAAGAGCCACTGCACTGTTCACTGACATCTCTGTCATTCAGAACGTCACTGACGGTCCACGCTAAGCAGGTAGCGCAAGTGAGAAATAACTTGCGGTGTCACTGAGACATGGAGTTGTGACGGCAGCATAATGCTGTGTACCTGATAACAAAAACACACAAAAAAGTGTCCTTAGCTGTCATCGAGTTGGCCCCCACTTCATGGTGATCCAGGTACAACTGGATCTGACTGTGGGGATCCATGGGGGCTTCATTAATGGATTGCTTAGAAGGAGATCACTGGGCTTCGTCTGTTTTGCTAGTCCCCCTGTTCAACATCATAGCAACTCACACTCAGAGGCAGTGGTCATTGTACTTGAGGGCATTAACTGGTGATAAAGACTAGGTCATTTACTTCACAAGTGAGAATTCAAACTGAACCATCGCTAGTCCTAAATAAGGAGTGTTCCTGCTCCGTGCTGTTGAGCCCATTCGAGATGGACAGAAAGGCCAAAGGACAGACATTTTACTGATTATTAGATAGTTTGAAGGAGGCTCACACACACACACTCACACACTCACACACTCACTCCCATTGAGTTGATTCCGACTCAAAGTGGCCTTAGAGGACAGAGTAGACCAGCCTCTGAGGGTTTCTGAGACTGCAACTCTTGACCGAAATAGAAAGCCTCGTCTTTCTCCCAGTGAGCAGTCGGTGGTTTCAAACCGCTGACCTTGTGGTTAACAGCCTAACTTGTAACCACTACACCCCAGATTCCAGAAACGGCCTGTGACTGCAGATTACAGCCTGAATGACAGAATGGAAAGTGAATTTGTACGTCTGTTAAAAACCATGTCAATAGAGAACATGGCTTCTCAACGGTCTACATTTGGAAGTTACAGATTTGTCCAACTCTTTCTGTCCATTTAGTCAGCAAGTATTTATTGTGCAGTAGTTATGGGCCAGGTTCAGGAGTAGGTGTGAAGAATATAAAAATGAATAAGATATAGCTCCTGTTCTCCAGTAGCTTGTCATCTACCTCTGCAGTTGGCATACAACCAAACCAAAGACAATGTGATAAACAAAGGAAAAATATATTTATCCCCGCTTCTAGCACCTACCACGCAGAAGCTCACTGCTAGTCATTTTATACCCATTCTCCCATGTAATCTCTCCCACATCCTCATGGATGGGGCCATCCCAGTGTTAGACTCGATGGTAGAGGTCATTGGTGGCTCCGTGACAGAGGTCTCACCTTCCATGCAGGAGACCTGAGTCCTACTGTTGGCCAAGGCACCACACACAAAGCCATCACTCATCTGTTAGCAGAGACTGGTGTGTTGCTGTGCTGTAGTGGAGTGTCAACTGTCAGCTACTGGAAACCCTATGGGTTATAAAAGTCCAATCCGGTTGAGCATGGGGTCATTGTATGCCAGGCTCTGGCTCAGTGGAAGCTGACAATAATAATAACAAAAACCTGAACAGTTTAATCTTAGCTCAGGGTCCATCCAAAGCCTAAGCTCTTCTCCATACGCCTGGCATGAAACGAGTTAGAAACACGCTCAAATGACCAGGGACCTGAGGCTGGGCCCACTGCTCTTTCCCTATCATCTAGGGCAGTGGTTCTCAACCTTCCTAATGCCGAGACCCTTTCGTACAGTTCCTCATGTTGTGGTGACCCCCCCCACAACCATAAAATTATTCTCCTTGCTACTTCTTCACTGTCATTTTGCTACTGTGATGAATCGGGTGACCCCTGTGAAAGGGTCGTTTGACCCCTGTGAAAGGGTCCTTTGACCCCCAAAGGGGTCACGACCCACAGGTTGAGAACCGCTGGTCTAAGGGATGTCAGATCCAAACGCTGGTGAGTGACAAATCACCTTGGTGTGAGTGAAAAGCTTTGTTCACTGAGATTCTGAAATCCCACCCTTCAAAGATGAGCCTGGGCCCACCCACCTGCCTCCTAAGCTCCTCCTCTGGGTCAGGAAGGATATGGGCAGCTGACATCACCTCAAGGCTTCATGAACCCTCCTCAAGTTCTCTCCAGCAGCACAGATCTGCCCTCAAGGCACTGGAATGCCAAGTGAAGAATGATGGTAGCTTTACCTCAGCACCCAGGGAAGGACAGGTGAAAGCCCTCAAGCCGCCAGGGTCGAACCTGCAGTGGTCTCACTGTGGGTCACCTGGGAAACTTCTAGACGCAAACCTGGAGAGCTGGAAACCTACTCCCTGATGAGCCCTAAGCTTGCTGGGTAAGTATAAGAAATAGGCTAGCCAATCAGATAAATAGCACCTGAGACTGCGTGCGCACGGAGGAAATGCTGCCTGTTGGGATTGGGCCTTTAGGAAGTAATTTCCTAGGGAACATCAGAACAAAAGAAAACATTCCCACGCATAGTGGCCTTTATATGACAGAGTAGAGCTGCCACTCGGTTTCTGAGGCTATAATTCTTTTTTAAAAATCATTTTATTGGGGGCTCGTACAACTCTTATCACAATCCATCCATCCACCCATTGTGTCAAGCACATTTGTACACTTGTTGCCCTCACCATTCTCAAAACATTTGCTTTCTACTTGCACCCTAGATAACAGCTCCTCATTTTTTCCCCCTCAAGGCTATAATTGTTTATCACAGAAAACCTCATCTTTTCCCCCAAGAAGTGGCTAGTGGCTTTGAACTGCTGAACTTGTGGTTGGCAGCCCAACTATTTAACCCACGATGCCACCCAGGCTCCTCTATGGACCACATTCCTGAGTAAATTCAAGTAGCTCTTTGCTCATGTTATGCCTTCGAATATTGTGGGGTACGCGGGCCGGGTTATCATTCGCATTTTGCCGCAGAGGGAACCTTGCTGGTAAGAGCGCTGCTCTGATTCAAGTCAGGGATGTCCTGTTTCTGGGAGCTTGCCCTCAGACCTGAACCCGGCACCTGCCCCAACTGAGGTCGCCTTCATGGTTCAGAAGAATGGAGACGGTCTGTTGCTGGGCTCTAGCTTCTCTTTCTGGGTCCTTCGGGCGTTGTCTGCTAGTGTGAGCTAAGAAAGGCAGGGAGGGTGGGAGAAACATCAGAACTGGGCGTCCATTTCTCCACAAGGCCACATGGTCCATAGACCCAACGCAAACAAAGCCCCCTGCCACAGAGTCCACTCCAACTCTGCGTGACCCATAGGGCAGAGTAGAACTGCCCTGGGGCTTTCCAAGGCTGCCCATCTCTCGGAGTGGAAGACAGCGTCTTTCTTCTATAGAGCAGCTGGGTGGGGCTAACAGGCCAGCATGTAACCCACTGTGCCACCAGGGATCCCTCTCAGCCGTGGATATCCATGTTTCGGCTCCCTAAGACAGGTTCATGAGTTGTAATGCCCAAATCTTCCGTGACCCAGTGGATGGCAGTCTCAGGAGCCCATTTGAGGCCAACGGAGAGAAGCTTTCAGGGGACAGAACATGCTTAAACTGAACCTGTAAGTAATTTTCAGGTAAGATCAGCGTCCCAGAGACTTTGTGGATGCGTTCGCAGCCCGACTGCGTTGCTGAGCAGATTGACTTAGCAAGCCCATTGTTTAATTTGCTTTCATTTTCGGTTCCACAAGAAGCCAAAAGAGAAGAGCCATCTCCTCTATCGACCCAAAGGGTTTCCCCCAAAATATTTTGACAGCCTCTCTCACTCAGAGGTTGCCCACTGAGTTTAAAATAAGACAGACAAAACAAAAAGCCAAACCCAATGTGCTCATGTCTGAAAATCCTCAGACTTCAACCCCAAGAGTTGCCCTGGTTTATTTTTCTGGGTCTGGTTTGTGATTTTTTTCTGTTTCCACTCCGCCGTATGAAAAGAAAACCCGTTGGAGTCTTAACAAGACACCCCTTTCTAGTACATCCTGTTGGTGTGAAGTGAAACTTCATGTTTATTTGTATTTTCTCTTGGTATTTCTAATATTTCGCATAGGCACCATATGGGCTTCATTTATCACCTATTCTATGCTTTGTCTTGAACTGATTTTGTATCTCATCATTAGCAAGTCTGAAAAAAACCCATCAAATTATAAAAGTTGTTTCATCTGAGACTGTTTAATTTCATTAATTATCCACTCTTTCCTATTCTCTGAATATTCTCAGTTAGAAATTAAAGGAAGGGCCTAAATGGACACCAATTTTATATGTGTGGCATGCATACTGAGTGCTAAACGCTGTGATAATTAAAAAGCTTGCCGTTGCAATCACAGAAAAGTCAGCCCTAAATGGCATAAGTAACCATGGCGTATTATCACACAGAGTGGAAGTCCAAGATGACCGATTCCTGATGGACTTAATCAATGACTTGTCCACATCAAAACCACCTTCCTCTTCTCCTGACTGCCCCAAGGGCTGTCCTCGCCTTCCAGATGAGGACATGGCCGGAGAGGAGATTCTGCTGTCTCTGTGTCTCTTTTTACGAACGACCATGGAGTCCTCGCCAAAAATGCTGCAGGCAGGTGCTCACTCCGGTTAAGTCAGCCACATTGCACCCTCACGCCGGAACCCCCCTCCGACGAGAGGAATGGGACCCTCTGATTGGATCGGGGAGTCTCCCGATGGGGGAGAGGCGACAGAGGTTCGGAACTAAACCAGGTGGAAGAGGGATGGGTGTGAAGGAACACGCTGAAGCAACTGCTACACACCGTTGATTTAATTTTAACTTCACAACAATCATACGAGGTAACAACTGCTACCCTAACTTTACAATAACGGAACTGTGGCCTACACATTGTAAGTCTGTTGCCTGATAGTCCATGTATAGAATATACCAGAGCCAGGTTTCAAATTGTGTCTCCTCACACGGCACTGATTGGAAGCACTTCACAATGGGCTCAAAGATCTTTACCTGGCTCCCAAATAGTTCCTTCCAGGACGTGTCCCTCCCTGTGCATACCCCACCTACCACTGCCAGTTATTCTCCCAAGAACCCTCTGTCCACTCGGCCACAATAGACAGTACAATGCTCCTCTTTTTCTTAGTCATTGTGTCAAATTAGATATTCAATAAATAGAAAGGTCAAGGCACAGCGATGACAGCGTTTTAGAGTTGAAAATGGCTTTTGAAGTCCCACCTCCTACAATAGTCTAGTAAGTGGTTATTGAACAACGGCCCTGTGTGACGCATCATACTGGACGCTGCCATTATTGCAGAATTCATGCCTGCCCATAGGCCTGCAGACTAGGAGGAAGACTAAGAAAGCATATAAATAACACCATGGCAGAACATAGATGAACACTTGTGACGTAGTGGTTTGTGTGTTGGGCTGCTAACAGTGAGGACACTAGTTTGAAACGGCCAGCCACCCTATATAGGGGAGAGAGAGGAAGCTTTTTACTCTGACAAAGATTTACAGTCTCAGAAACCCACACGGGCAGTTATACTCTGTCCTGTAAGGTTGCTATGAGTCAGGATTGCCTCAAAGACAAAGAGCCAAAGGATGGCAGAAGATCGTCCATGAAAACAGTCATGCCTTAAAAGATGAGAGGATCTTAAAAGAAGAGGAATGCTAATCATAAAAGGTTGTCATGGAAAATTAGGATGTGGCAAATTCCCCTAGGGGTAATATCTCAACACGCACTGATGGGTGGAAGGGCCGTGGTCCCTAGGAAGAGAGCCTCATGCAGGGCAGCGAATGACAGGCCCCACAGATAGAGCAGCAGAAAGTTATATTTATCTAGAGTGTGGGTGACAAATTACCTTGGCAAGCAAGATTTGAATTTGAAGGCCAACCTGAGATGTTTATTTTTAATTTCTTGGGAAATGGACACGGGGGTGGGGAATGAGAGTAGGCTGAAGGCTTTTGATCAGATAAGTGGCATGATCAAAGTACCTTTTATAAAGATTAGTTTAGCAACAGCAGTGTACAATAGGATGTTTTGTGTATCTCTCGGGATGTTTGGGCTGTAGGCCGCAGAAAACCCAGTGCAATGTGGCTCAGTCAGCAAAGATAGGTATCCTCTCACTGCAAAGGTGCCTGGACACCGGGGTGCTCCAGGGTCGGCTGTTTCAGCAACAACCTTCCTTCTTTCCACTCGGTGGTACTTCAGATGCCAGTCTTGTACTCAGTGGACCTTCCCATGAGAAGGGGTGGCTGCCATTCCCACGTCTCATACTGGCAATCTCTCCGAGGAAAGAGAGAATCATTCCCAGGCTCCCCCCCTCCCCCCCCTGCCCAGGAAACTCCCGCTTACACATCTGGCCTTCACCAGCCACTGATAGGACAAATCATTGACTTCATCCAGTTTCTCTCTGAGACACAGGGTGGGAGAGTAGACTTCCCATCCAAATTAAGTTTTTGCAAAAATAGAAGCAAGAGAGCAATGGGTGAGAAGACAGTAAATAGTGTCTGCTGCAGGAACAAAAGGCAGTGGTGATTTATTGGTAGAATCCTCGCCTTCATTGAGTGAGAGCCAAGTTCCATTTCTGCCAATGCTCTTCAAGCACAGCCATCGTTTTCCTCACAGTGTAGGTTGTGTGTTACCACGAAGCTTAACATGTCTCAGCAGAGCTTCCAGACTAAGATGGATTAGGAAGAAAGGCTTGATGATCTACTTACTGAAATCCCCCAGTGAACCCTAGGGGTTACAAGGATACAAGCAGCAACCAGTCGAGGGGCTGGTATGTGAAGTCCCCATGACTCATCGTGCACCGAGTCACCAAGAGTTGGGAGCCACCTTGATGCCACACACAAACAGGAGGAGTCTGAAGCAAGGGGCCAATTAATGCAACAAAACCACTCGTAGGCTATAGCTCTATTTCAGCTAAAGCAAACAATGACTGCCTAGACTGGGGTCACTTCCTTGGAAATGAAAAAGAACTATTCCTCTTGGAAGGCGTATGATCCCTGGATCCATCTGATTATCTGCTTGATCATCTTCAGTGAGGAGGAACCTTCCGAAGCTTTTATTCCTCTATTTAACAGGAACTATCTAAATCAAGTGCCCCCTATTGTATGTATGCAACTGAGGTTTTCAACTTCAATGGCCTTTACTTATATCTTCATACATTATTATTTTGTTGGTTTCACTACAACATTCCAGCCTGTTCTTTCAAAAAAAAGTAGATAAGCTCTCCAGTGTATATGTGTATGTATTATGCAAGGTACTTGGGATCGACGGACACTCGAGGAGCCCACTGTCTAGTGGGGAAGTGCCCGCCTGGACAAATAGCTCTACATTCATGTGGCAATGCAGAGCATGACTGCTGAGAATAGGGACTTCAGGCCACCTTCCTCTGAATCCTTGATGACCCTGTTAAAAGCGCACAGTTCAGTCCTCTTGTTGAGCTACGGAGAGTAGAATCCAGATATCAGCATTTTAGAATCTGGTTCATTCTCAATGGGTGTTAAGTTGGGTAACTACTACAAGATAGAGGGACCAGGGAGGCACAATGGTGGGTGTGAATTTCTGAAATTCTTTGAATAGTGTGTGCACTATTCAAAGTAGCTCAAAGTTCACTACTCAATCCATGACTTATCTTTCCCAGCATATGGCATTTGCCAAAAGGATAAATTAAACTCCTAAGATTTTCCAAAGTCATTGATGGGAGTATTGACGAGGATTAATAGGCAGCAAGAGCCTTCGGTTTTTCATGCAACCGTACATTAACACTTTGGGGTAGAGTTGTTCGGGCACCAACGAATCCACCTAACTGTACACATTCAGACACATGTCACCATTTTATTGCCCAAAGAGCAACTGGAAATGGCATCAGATATCGGCATAGATTGAATTGTGCCTCCCCCAAATATATGCCAACTGGACTAGGCCATGATTCTCTATATCGTGCGGATGTCTTCCATTTGGTGATTTGCTGTATTTGTCCTCCATTTTTGTGATGTGTTGTAAATCATCACCTTTACGTTATCTACACCCTCAAAGACTATTGCAATAAGTGGCATGGAAGGTGGCTGGCCATAGCTGATTTCCTCTGGCTCCCTTATTGCGATGAGGCAGGGGTCAGACATCCCTCGTCCTCCACCCTTCATTATTCTGACACCAGCCACACCTCCCACGGCACTCTAGTTCTATGCTGAGTTCAATTATAAGTCATTGCAATGGCCACGCAGACAATATTCCTGATTAAAGCAAGTTATGAGGGAAGCTGCTAGGTTATCAAGAGTCAGGATCAGCAAATCATAAGGACACAGTCCTTGGTCCACAGGGACAACACTCCTCAGCCAGCAGCAAGTCTCTCTCTGGCCCTCAGCCTCTCAGCCACGTGGGCCCTCAGCCTTTGCCTCCATAAGCCAGGAAGCCAGCCTGTCGCTCTATGTCACCTTCCCGTAGTCCCAGGCCAGATGAGGAGAAGACATCCTGCAGACTCCACTGCTTCTCTGACTCTCATGCCACAGCCCCCAGTGCACCTGCTCTCGGCCTCTGCCGCTTCAGACACAGATCTTGGACATGCTCTTCCAATCGTCCTCCAATTTCTCTGTGTCCCAGATAACTCGCTCTCTCTCTTTTAAAAATTATTTCATTGGGGGCTTACAGCTCTTATAACATTCCATACATCAATTGTATCAAGCATATGTGTACATATGTTGCCATCATCATTTCCCAAACATTTTCTTTCTACTTGAGCCCTTGGCATATGCTCTGCTTCCCCACCCCCTTTCCTCCCCAGGAATCCTTGATCAATTATATATTGTTATTATTTCATATCTTACACTGTCCATTGTCTCCCTTCACCCACATTTCTGTTATTTGTCCCCTTTAGGGGGGAGCTATATATTCAACCTTGTGATGGTTTCCCCTGTCTTCCCCCTCTCCGACCATCTCCTACCCTCATGATATTGCTTCTCCCACTACTGTTCCTGAGGGATTTACCTGTTCTGAATTCCATGTGTTGAGAGCTGTATCTGTACCAATGGGTGTTCTCCAGTGGAGTCAGATTTGTAAGGTAGAACTGGGTCATTGTAGTCGGGGGGAGGAAGCATTCAGGAACTACAGGAACGATGTGTATTTCATCAGTGCTATACTGTACCTTGGTTAAAGTGTACCTTCCTTATAACCCTTGTGTTGGGGGATATCCAATTGTTTAAAGATGGGCTTTGGGTCTCCACTTCAAATCCCCACATTTGCATCAATATAATTTTTTGAGATCTTTTAATACCTGAGACCTAATCCCATCAA
>NW_022111368.1:24371363-24372425 GCF_000313985.2 Echinops telfairi | reverse complement strand
GCCTCGAAGGAGCACTCTGGCTATACTTCTTCCCAAACAGATGCGTTTATCCTTTGAGCAGCCCGTGGTCTTCTTCGCGAGCCCCACAGTTCAAACACCTTTATTCTTCTCCGGTCTCCCTGATTCCTGTCCAGCTTTCACCTGCGTGTGAGGTGATGGAAACTACCATGGCCTGGGGCAGGGCCTCAAAGTAACTTCCTTGCCTTTCAATACTCTGAAGAGATCTTGTGCAGCAACGCAATGCATCCTCTGATCTCTTGACTGCTGCTTCCATGCGCATTGATTGCTGATCTAAACCAGACTGAATCTCTGACAACTCCAATCTTTAGTATTACCGATTGGTCCAGTTGTGAGGACTTTGGTCTTCTTTACATTAAGTCCATAATCCATACTGAAGGCTACAATCTTTATCTTCATCAGCAAGTGTTCGAGTCCCCCCACCTTGAGCAAGCATTGGCTAGCTGAATTGTCAGTCCAGTGGACTGTTTATGCTTTTTCCTTTCCAATGTGTTGTATGTGGAGGGAAGAGGGTGGGAGTGGGGGGGACAATCTGTGGTTTCCCTGGACCAGCAGTCACAGAAATCGCCCACAGAGGCCTCCTCAGAAGGAGATCTCTTCTGCGTGGGTAGCACTTTCAGATCGCAAAGCACCCACGTGGACAACAGGGCTTCCAAAAGGTTGTGGGAAATGGAAAAAAGGGAATGTGGACTTTTGGGAAAAACTTTTGGAAGCCCCCTCATATTTTACCCCACCTAACTGGGTCCTCATGTGCAGCCAGCTCCTATCTGTCAGTGGAGGCTTGTGTGTTGCTATGGTGATGAGCAGGTTTCTTTTTTTTTCCTAAATCACTTTATTAGGGGCTCATACAACTCTTATCGCAATCCATACACACATCAATTGTGTGAAGCGCATTTGTACTTTCATTGCCCTCATCATTCTCAAAACATTTCCTCTCCACTTAAGCCCCCAGCATTAGGTCCTCATTTTTCCCCTCCCTCCCCGCTCCCCCCTCCCTCATGAGCCCTTGATAATTTATAAATTATTATTTTGTCATATCTTGCC
>NW_022111368.1:24357147-24369725 GCF_000313985.2 Echinops telfairi | reverse complement strand
AGGCTGATCTGTTCTTCCATGTGGGCTTTGTTGCTTCTGAGCTTGATGGCCGCTTGATTACCTTCAAGCCTTTAAGACCCCAGACACTATACTTTTTGATAGCCGTATCCCAGCTTCTTTGGGACAATTCTGCCTCCCAGAGGATTGAACAACAAGGGGCCACAGGCTGTTGGTTTTTTGGGCCACAGACTTAGCTCAGGGGGAGTGTGGGACGGGGAGGGGAGGGGAGAAGGAGAAGGAGAAGGAGAAGAAAAGATGGACAGTGGTTCAAAGCTTCCTTTTGCAAGGAGCTCTAGTAGCATAGTGGGTCACGAGTTGAGCTGCTAATCACAAGGTCAGCAGTTTGAAGCCACCAGTGCCATTGCAGAAGAAAAACTCTTCCATAAAGAGTCACAGTCTCAGAAACCCACGTGGGGGCTTCCCCTACCCATGCCCTATAGGGTTGCTCTGAGTTGGAATTGGAATTGACTCAGTGGCAGCGAGTTTGGGGGCTCTTCTGTGTCGGTGAAGAATAAGGAGTGCATCCTGGAATTTCAGCAAAGCGAGCCCACCTGTCTTGAAAGGACAGCTGACAGAGCACTCCTCTGAAGGGAGGATGGCCAGACTTTGCCTCACATGCTGTGGGCCTGGTATCAGGAGAAATCGGCCCCTGGCAAGTGACATGTGCTTGGTAAAGTTGAAGGGCAGCAAAGAGGGAGACCTTTCATGAGATGGAGTGACACTGCGACTGCGACAAGGGACACAAACAGAACAATTGGGAGGATGGCACAGAACGAGGCACTCGCTCAATCTCTTGTCTTTAACATCGTGATGACCCAGAATCCACCCAAAGGCGCCTAACATATAACTTGTCTCAAATAAAATGGTCACACTCAAATCCTGGTCTAATAACCTGCTTTATAGGGAATCGACCCTAAGACCAAGGGTCCTAAACGGGCGAACTAGGCTGGAGTTCAGGCCGCCAAACCCAAGTCTTAGGCTATCTGAAGCTTACTCCTAGGCTCTCGTTCGCTCTCGCCACCAGGCAGCCAATGCGGACTCTGAGCTCCTGGGCAGTGTCAATAAAATACATCTTGTTACTCACGCACTCTCACTCACTCCCAACAAACGGTCCATATCCACTCAGAGCAGACCTATAGGGCAACTGTAACTGCTAACGGGAGTAGAAAGCCCTGTCTTTCTTGCTTGGAGCTGGCTGGTGGATTCGAACTGCTAACCTTGTGGTTTGCAGCCCAACACTAGACCAACGGGGCTCCTTTCTGCCTGCCAGCCAGCAGCATAGTGAGCTTTTTGTCTTCACCCCTCTTGTTTCCTTGCAGCTCTCTTGGCTAACTGTAACGTAAGAGGTCCTGGTTGTGTAGGAGAACACACAGGCCTAATATGTGGTTTTTATTAAGAGAACCTACTATTTCTATGTGCCATATAACCACATCAGATCCTTCATCTTCAGCTGGCCTCTTTTCCCAAAATAGGGTTAGGGGGGGACTTTAAAATATAGGTTTCGATATGACAAAATACCCATTTATAAACTATCAAGGGCTCATGCGGGAGGGGGGAGCGGGGAGGGAGGGGAAAAATGAGGACCTAATGTCGGGGGTTTAAATGGAGAGAAAATGTTTTGAGAAACGATGTACAAATGTGCTTTACACAATTGATGTGTGTATGGATTGGGATAACAGTTGTATGAGCCCCTAATAAAATGTTAAAAAAGAAAAAAAAATAAAATATAGGTTTCAGGGAGAATAGTTGTAATCACGATGTATATGGACCTTGATCTTTACTTCTTACATTTGTTTTCAGAAACATTCGAGTCACAAAGATTGCAAATCTTTGTTTTCTTTCGGAGAGATGCCAGCATCTCCCGCTGGGTGAGATAGTCTTAGGAGCCATTTCTGCCCTGCTGCTTTTTAATGAACACTGATACAATTCAAATCGTAGAGCAAACGTCTTGTTCAATTCCGTGCGGCTGAGGGAACCCTCAGAATCTCCGGTGTATCACAGGCACTCATTTTTCAGATGTGAAGCCTTTGTTCTTCAGACCCTGGCTATCGATCAAGAATGGGTGATTAAATCATTTCTTTTAATGAACTGGAAGTAAGTAGGATGGAAATTATCAAGGCATGCAATGAAGTTAAGTATCACTTTGTGAAAATTTATTTTCTTTATCTCCACGTGTGTAATTGGATGGTTATGGGAAATATATTTCCTTTTATAGGTTTTTTAATGCCACAGGTGCGGAGGGGTTGAAAGGGACTGCTTCTGAGCCACAGAGCCCCTGAGAGCCCCCCCCCAGGGGGATTTTAGGTGAGGAGGGGCAGCCCCCAGATCTCCCTAGGACCAGTGGGGAGGGTCTCATGGGGATCAGTAAATAGACCTGGACCTATGTAGGGTTTTTCTTCTTTTTTCTTTTATCTTTTTCTCTTCCCTTTTCTTTCTTCAACCGTATGTTTTCTTATTGTTCAGACTAGGACATGGATGGTTTGCCTAATTATAGGGGTTGGACCATGGGAGGGGAGGGAAGCCCAGGGAGAAGGCAATGGGGCCAATGGCCCCCCGGAAGGCTTAGGGGGAAGAAGGAGATAGGGAGAAGGGTGTGGTGAGGGACGGTGTCATGGACAGGGAACAACTAAGGAAGCATCTAGGAGAGGTAGAGATCCTGGGAGGATCAGAACAACACCAACCTAGTGGACAGGAAGCACTAAGCGGGGGAAGAAGGGGAAAGTGGTGGGGGGGCAGGAGGAGGCAAAAGGAAACAGAGGCAAGCTGTAGGAAGCAAAGGCATAGACAGGGAGATTAACAGAGGTGTGCACTTATGTAAATACACTAATTCATAACAATAGTGGTATTGGCCTTTGTACATATACTTATAAGGCAATACACTGAAGTTACAGACCTTGGGCCTCGGTTCCTACCTTCCCTCAATACAAGAACACTTTGTACTAACAAAATGGCATTCTGTGATGCTCCCCCCCGCCCCCTCCCGATGATCGCTGAAGACAAAATGGGTGCATAAGCAGATGTGGTGAAGAAAGCGGATGGTGCCTGACTATTAAAAGATATAGTGTCTGGGGTCTTAAAGGCTTGAAGTTAACAAGCAGCCATCCAACAGTGAAGCAACAAGCCCACGTGGAAGAAGCATGCCAGCCAGTGTGATTGTGAGGTGTCATCAAGACTGGGAAACAGACATCAGAAGATTCACAACAAACAGTAGACAAACAAACAAACAAAAATGCATTGGTGAGAATGGAGGGGGGTTGGAGCGGAGACCCAAAGCCCATCTATGGACAATGGAGCATCCCCCAACAGCGGGGTCACGGGGGTGTGGGGGGGTGGGGGTGGGGGGGTGAGTCAATCAGGGTGCAGTAGAGAACTAATGGATTATGCAATATACCTCTGTTCCCTGGAGACCTCCTCACCCTCCTCTCCTCAACTATCACAACCTCAGTGCTGCCTCCCAATCTAGACTAGATGGGAGCATGTACATAGGTGTAGGCAAGAGATAAAACTCACAGCACACGGAACCCAGGAACAGGGATGGGAATAGAGATACCAAAAGGGCAGGGGGCAGGGGGGAGAGGTGGAGAGGGAGGGGGGCACTGATCACAATGAATGGCACATAACCTCACACCCCCAGCCAGGGGGAAGAACAACAGAAACCAGAGGAGAAGGGAGACAGCGGTCGGTGTGAGATTTGAAAATAATTAACCATCTACAATCTGTCAGGGGGCCATGAGGGTTGGTGGGGGGCAGGGAGGAGGGAGGGGGGAAAAAGAGGAGCTGATCCCAAGGGCTCAATGGAAAGTAAATGTCTAGAAAAGAATGATAGAATATATGTATGAATATGTTGGATACAATTGATGTATGGATTGTAACAAGAGTTGTAAGAGCCCCCAATAAAATGATTAAAAAAGAAAGAAAGTTACTTCTTAAAAATAAGTAGTTTTGAGGGTGGGGTGGAGAGGGGGAACCAATTACAAGGATCTACATATAACCTCCTCCCTGGAGGACGGACAACAGAAAAGTAGGTGAAGGGAGACATTGGACAGTGTAAGATATGACAAAATAATTTCTAAATTATCAAGGGTTCACGAGGGAGGGGGTAGTGGGAAGGGAGGGGGGAAAATGAGGAGCTGATGCTGGGGGCTTAAGTGGAGAACAAATGTTTTGAGAATGATGAAGGCAATGAATGTACAAATGTGCTTTACACAATTGATGTGTGTATGGATTGTGATAAGAGTGGTATGAGCAAAAAAAAAAAGAGTGGTATGAGCCCCTAATAAAATGATTTAAAAAAAATAATAGTTTTTTTCAAGAGGGTTCTGGTATCATTTGCCCCCTCTTTCCCCAGAGTTATGTCTAAAGTATGGATTTGCAGACGGGGCACTTGCTCTGAGCGCCACTTGAAGGGGGCGCCCCTGAGCAGTGTCTATACCCTTCACTGTTACCATCACCTGTGATCCACGTGGTCGGAGGTTGGAAACCACCAGCAGCTCTGCAGAAGAAAGACTGGGCTTTCTACTCCCGTAATAGTTACGGTCTCAGAAACCCACAGAGAGGGTCGCTGTGAGTCAGTGTTGACTCAATGGCAGTGAGTTTCCACCACCAGGGCCTCAGGGGAGGGTAGTGGGTTATATGTTGAGCTACTAACCCTAAGGTGAGCTGATTGAACCCACCCCCACCCCCGTGGCTCTGCATTCATAAAGATTTAAAGTCCCAGAATCCCACGGGGAAGTTCTACCCTGCCCTTAGCCTTATAGGGTTGCTGTGGGTCAGGCTTGACTCCACAGCAGTGAGTTTTTTGAATTTCCATCTTCAGGTGCGAGCAAGAGGGCATTCAACAAATTCAAAGCAATACTCTGATTCGTTTCGACTCCTGGGCTTTGCACTCCTGCAGCCTCCTTCCCCCTTGGCCACTCCCTGGCTACCCCTTCACCTTCCTTCACCCCAATGGCTCCAAGCTCAAGCTCGGGGCCATCAAGTTACCTCTGACTTCCAACGACCTTATAAGGCAGAGTGGAACTGCCCTCGGTGGGTTTCCGGTGCTATCAATTTCTACTCAAGCAGAAAGCCTTAACTGGCCACCTTTCCATTATCAGCCCACCACCATTATCGCCACCAGCACCGCCGGGGCTCCTGCCCTCCAGCCTCAGCACACGGGTGCATGGCCTCGCCATCTCAGCGGCCCACCCACACGGCAAACACCTGCTGTTCTCCTGGAAAGCTTCTAGAGGTTGGGGACAATTTGCCACCAAACTAGAGGGAGGCCCTCTCCGAAGCGAAGATGTTGGGGTGGGCGAAGAGGCTGGTTCTCCAAAAAATGGCCTTTCGTCCATGAAAATGAAATATTGGGTGCCCGTGTAGGAGCCCTGCTGGTGTCATGGTTACGCATGGGCTGCCCACTGCCAGGTCAGCAGTTCAGAAACACCAGCTGCTCCGAGGGAGAAAGAGGAGGCTGTGCACTCCCTGCTGGAGGAGTCCCAGTCGGCGGTTGCACTCGGTCCCATAGGTCGCCAGGCGCCTCAATCAAGCGGATGGCAGAGTGAGAAGGCGGTTTGATTGCTGAGTGAGTGATCCCAGAGGAGTGAGGAGGCTAAATTAGAAGGGCCTTCAAAAAGTTGGTGGGGAAAACAGAATGAAGATAAGGAATTTCCCTAGAACTCTCGTATTGAAGATGCGTCAGGTGTTTGCCAGGGCCCCAATCTCGGGGCTTGCCACAGGCGCTCTTTTGCGTAGAAACGCAGCCGTCTCTTGAGTTCACCATCTCCGGGAGCTGTTGGCTCTCCTTTGTCGCCCTTCTCATCCTGAAAATGAGAGTGTAATTGTGCCCAACTCTCCTTCCCCGTTCTCCTGGTTGGTGCCGACCACAGAAACCACTGTCCTTTGCCCCAACAACAGCCAGCTGTTTCAATCAGCTGTATAAACGACCAGCCAACCCAGGCCAAACGGCCAGCAGACCGGGCCAGAGTTCGTTCTGTTGGTCAGCCGTTCGTGTGGGCAGTATGGGGCCCCGGGCGCACAGCCCTCCTATTGAGGGCATGAACCGAGAGGTCGGGCGAATTCCGCGTGCTGTCCGCAGTGATTTGTTGAAGGAGACAGCTGGTGAATGGATGGAAAGGCAGACACGGGCAATCAAAATGTTTACAAACTACAAGCACGCAGAGACCCAGAATCCAGAGAGCTGGGGCACATGTTGAAGTCAGGTGCGTGAAAGGATGTATTCAAAGGAGACGGAAACAAATATGCTTTAGAAAAACCCCACTCTTGCTTCAAGCGGTCACCTCCGACTTGGGCAGACTCTTGTCCGCTCACCTTTATACTACTTTGGTCTGCACGCTCCCACACGCCTCTTTTCTCTTCTAAAGTAGCCACGTGCTCGGAATGGTGTCTTCGCCAAAGAAAAGCATAGATTAAGGTTCTCCATGGAACTTCCTCGTCGTAGCGTGGAAGGCCTAGCTCTTGATATGGACCAAATCAGCAGTTGACAAGAGCAGCTCCTCAGAACTTGAGCTTGGGTTGGTGGTCAGTCGTGGAGGCCACACACTTTCAAAGAGACTGTCGTCTAGGATCAGGAAGGGGCGCTGGTGGATTAGTACTTCTTTGTTGGGCTGCTAACTGCAAGGTCAACAGTTAAACCACCAACAGCTGAGACAGGGGAGGAAAACCGAGATTGCTACTCCTGTAAAGAGTTACAGGCTCGGAAACTCACAGGTGCAGCTCCACCCGCCCTATCCGGTCGCTAGGAGGGGCACGGACCGGAGGGCAGCGAGCGAGCGAGCGAGTAAGAAGTACCTGGAGGTGACACGATTGGGCGGAGGGGAGTGAGACTGACAACAGTGGCTTTCTCGTCATTCTCCAACCTCAACTATCGCATTTTTTGAAGTACTATAATTATGGATCCTTGTCATGATCTACCAATCAACTGTGAACTCTTTGAAAGCGAGGCTGGCCTTCTCCTGGTAGCACGTGGCACATTGCAGGCACAAGGTAGGTGAGCCCTTCTTGCTTGGTGAATGAATACACGTTCTCTCATCCTGAGGAAGCTAGTTCCTCTGCCTCAGGCTCTCTCTCTCTCTCTGTCTCGGGTCCCTTCCCTGCTATCTCAAAAGACAACCTTATATTTAAAAATGACACCAATCCAGCTAGGACTACGAATGATTCTGAATGGGATCACATTAGAAGGTCCTGGAAGAGGGAGAGGAAAGTGAGAAACAAGAGTCCAAGCGCCGTCTTCCTGGATGAGGACTGGTTGTGGATTTAAGTGAGATGAAATCCACAGCAATCTCAATCTTTTCTCCATCAGGATGTTGCTTATTAGTCTAGTTGTGAGGATTTTCTTTTCGTAAGGAAAGGGGAAATAAATACCATAGATAATGCCCTTGGTAAATTCCCTCTGACCATGAACCAGGGATATGAATAGCCTTGCTATCATGCAGAATTCATTGAAAAGTGGATTGTTGCAGATGAAGTTAGATTAAAATTTAGCACCCTATCATTTGACTTCTTTTGTGATATATTTAAATTTGTTCTAGCTTTTATAGTTTCTGCTTTGCTTTAGGTTGAGGTTTTTAATCTATTTTACCTTATTGTTAATTTTAAAGTGTTTTTTTTCCTGTATATGAAATCCAAGATAGGTAAATCCATAGAGGCAGTAATCAGATGAGTGATTCCTTGCAGGTATGGCAAGGGGAGGTGGGGGGGGGAATAGGAAGCTAATAATGATGAGTACAAAAATGAAGAAAATGTTCTACCACGGACTGTGGTGATCATTGTATAGCTCTTCTTGATGTGATTAAATTGTATGATATGTGAATTATATGCCAATAAAATAAAATAAAAGAGTCCAAGCAGTCTGGCCAGATAAAGATTGGCTCTTAGTTACCCATGATGTCTGGAACTGAGCTCACCCCTCTGGCTCAGTCCTCATCCAAATGATGGGCAGACAGCTGTAGAAGGGGAACGGTTGCACACTCTTTTAGAATCGGGAAGCAGTTACCCAGAGACCACACTTGGAAGAGGTAGGAAAAAAGAGGTGGGATCGGTGATAGCACAGTGAAGGGATTGCTAAGAATGAGATGGAACAAAATGTGTACAGATCGTTAAATGTAAAATGGATGTTTTGCTTGGTAAACCTTCACCCAGTTCATAAAAATAAAAAGGGAGAAAGACTTCAATATCCTCTTGGTCGCTCTCTCTCTTTTTTTTCCTGGAGAAAAACTGTGGAGTTCAGAATCATACAGACTAGGGATCAAAACCTAACTCTGCTATTTACCATCCAAGCCAACGCTTCTCCAACATCATTGCACACTGTATATACAAATCAGCTGAGTATCCTGTTAAGACAGTCTGATTCAGGAAGTATGGGATGGGGCCTCAGACTGCATTTCTAACAAAGTCATCCATGATGCTGATGCAGCTGGTCTAGGGACCATATTTTGGGTAGCAAGTCTCAAAGTAGCAAGTTACAAGATTGAAGTCATCCTGCTTAAGCTGTTCAGATTGTCTGAGCCCCTGCCCTCCTCTGAAGGAAAGCAGGTGGTGATAGTCCTTGGTTGAGTTGGCTCCACGGACGAGGACAGGAGAAGTAGTGACTTAAACAAGTGAGGGGTTAATTTTTCTTGCTTCAAAAGGAGTCCCAGAATCAAGAGGCCGGAGTTGGTGTAACTGCTCGAGGAATCAGGCTCCTTCCCACGTCCTGCTCCTGCATCCATAGCCTGGGAAGTTTTTTTCTCAAGGTTCCGAGATGGCTGCTCCCTCTCCGGGCATCTATATCCGAGAGAGGACAGAAGGGGGAAAAGCGTGTGCCAGCAGACTCGATACTTTAAATTGGGATAAATAATAACTCACTTAGAAGCCTCACCCTGTAGACTCCCTGTATGACTCACTGGTCAGACCTGGGTCATGTGGACCCCCTGGTGATGAGGGAATATTCAAGTTGGGTGCATTGCTGCCCTGAGCAAACTCTGGGCCCTTGGTAAGGCAGAGAGGAATGGGTATTGGGTTGTCTCTAATACAAATGTCGCTTTTGTGGGTTGTGATGGCGCTGAATGAGGCACTGTGCCCAGCTTAGTGTGCACAGTGGAGTAAAATGCAACAAATACGGCTTCTCTCTTTTCCTCACATGCTCCCCATTGCATCCCTTCCAGAAATTGTTGCATTTTTATTTCACCTCTTTGGTTTCTTGAATATCTCCCAAGGCTTTTTCTCTCCAGTCTCCCCAACATAACTGCCCCTTATAGCCTGAAAAACTTACCCCTTTTCAGCTTCCCCCTCAGATTCCTCGCCATCCGACTCCCCTCTCCACCCATCACCTGACAATTGCCTGCATTGAATGGGCTATGTGTTCACCACTCCCCCAACCCTCTGTGTTCTCAAACATAGAAATGCTCGCCTGAGCATTAGGTCCAACAGGCCCACTGAACCTCCCAGCTTGTACTTTAACACGGCTGTGCAATCCTTCTTGAAATGTCGATCCCCTGTGTCTGAAGGCCTAGCCTGTCCTGGTGCCCCGCCTTCCTCCCAATCAGCTTCTGGCTCCTTCTCTGCCTTTGCTTCAAACCCAGTTGCCATGGATTCGATTCCAACCAATGACAACCACGTGTATGTCAGAGCAGAACTGTGATCCATACGGTTGGCAGCGGGGGATTTGCAAGGAGACTGTCAGGTTTTTTTGGATGGACTGAAACCTCCACCCAACCTTTCGGCTAGCAGCTGGGTATGGTAGCCATTCGCAACTCCCAGGACTCCTCCTGTTGTTGCCTTGCTGTGGTTGTTATTGTTGTTAGGTTTGAATTGCCTGCAAGTCAATTCCAATTGACTTTTTGTTGTTTGAATTGCCTTCGAGTCAGTTCCAAT
Organism: Echinops telfairi; assembly: GCF_000313985.2. Taxonomy (NCBI): domain Eukaryota; kingdom Metazoa; phylum Chordata; class Mammalia; order Afrosoricida; family Tenrecidae; genus Echinops; species Echinops telfairi. The sequence continues at coordinate 24,359,873 of NW_022111368.1, read as the reverse complement.
ACATAGCAACCTTATAGGACCGCGTAGCCCTGCCCCATGGGGTTTCCTAGGTTGTAATCTTTACAGGGACAGATCTTCAGGTCAGGTTGGAACTGCTGACCTTTGAGTAGCAGCTAAGGACTCAGTCATTGTACCACCAGCGCTCCTTGTCCTTCACTTGTTGATGGTACATGCCTTCAACTTGGTCTGGACGCACAGTGACCCTGCGTGAAACAGAATAAAAGACGGCCTGGTCCTGCGCCGTCCCCATGATTGCTCTGCTTGACGTCATTGGCACAGGCACCTGTCAATTCATCTCGCTGAGGGGCTTGTTCTTTTTCCTTTTTTAACATTACCAAACATGTTATCCTTTTCTGGGGACTGTTCTCGCCTGACAGTATATCAAAATATGTGAGACAAAGCCTCACCATCGTTGCTTCTAAAGAACATTCTGGCTGTATTTCTGCCAAAATAGATGTGTTGGTTCTGGCAGCTTAAGGTACTTTCGATATTCTTCCCCAACACCATTGTTCAAATGCATCCATTCTTCTCTGGTCTTCCATATTCATCGTCCAGCTTTCATACGAGGCGATTGAAAATAGTATGGCTTGAGTCAAACCTACCTTAGGCCTTGTGTTAGCCCAGGTAGACTAGAGAAACAAATCCAGGGAGACTCATATGTGTATAAGAAAGAGCTTTATGTACAAGAGCAGTTGAATATTGAGAACACACCCCAGCCCAGTCCAGATCAAGTCCATAAGTCTGATATTAGCCCATATGTCCAATACCAATCTATAAAGTTCTCTTCAGACTCACGAAACACATGCAATGATGCCAAATGCAGGAAGATCACAGGCCAGTGGATGGAAGGTCTTGTGGGTCCAGTGCAGTGTAATGATCTCAGCACTGGCAGGGGTCTCCACGTGGCTTCTCGGGCACCAGAGGTCTGGCTCTATCAGCCTCTCTCCATGTATCTTCTCCACAGGGATGTCTCACAGGGAGTGAGCCTGCGTCCTGCCTCCAGCAAGCGATTTATCTCCTTAGAGCCTCCAAATGAGGGCATCAAGTTTTGACCTGATTGTCAGGCTAAACTCCACCCCTTCACTCTAATACTCTCAAATGGACAATGGTTAGGTAACTGCCACAGCCTCAAAACGGCACCTTTGCTCTTTAACACTTCATAGAGATCCTGTGTAGTAGATTTGGCCAAAGCAATGCGTTGCTTGATTTCTTAACTGCTGCTTCCACAGTCATTGATTGTGGATCCAAGTAAAGTGAAATTCTTGGCCACTTTGATGTTTTCTCCACGTATTGTGATGCTGTCTATGGTTCCAATTGTGAGATTCCTTTTTAGTTGTAATCCATACTGAAGTCTGTATTCTCTCATTTTCATCAGTAACTGCTTTATTCAACCATGGCCTTCAACAAGCCAGGTGTCATCTGCACAGACATGGGCATTTTCTGCTGTAAAACAAAGCCTTTCTCCCTACAGTCTCTTCATAATTTCATTTATTCCCATGAGCTAGACCAGATTGATTGTGGATGTAAGCCGAGTTTAATTCTTGGCAACTTCCAAGATCAGCAATTTAGGACCCTTTGTATTATGACCCTCCTCCCTCCTACTTCCTACCCTCTGTTTCTTTGTAAATAAAATGTTATTAGAACACCATCATAGTTACCACATATATTGTGTATGCCAGCTGTCCCCTACAATGTCAGTCTCGAGTAGTGGTGACAGACCTGCCAAGAGAGCAACGTCAAGGTGACTTCTCTTTGATTCACAATATCTCAAGGTTCAGAAATATAGACCAATTGACGTAATAAGTACAGAGTTAGACCAGAGCTGTCAAGGATTAAGCCTAGTTGCTGACTTGATTGCTTTTCTTACTCCAACTCAACCAATTCAAGTGGGTGAAAAGTACCTATGGTTAAAAATCTCTCTTTCTCTGTGTGTGTATATACAAAAGAAAAAGAAACTTTCATGAGACCTAGTAGAATCATTATGGATGCAATTACAACTTTCAAAAAGTAGTAGTAGTAGTAGACAATATTAAATGTAATAGTAGACAATATTAAAATTATCCACGAATTTGCTTAGAGTTCTCATAAAATTCCAAGACAAGAGCACGTGTTAAGTAAGCTCTTTGTTCCTTTTATTTTTAACAATCCTCATTTCTCTATCTGAACAGAAAGGTTTCTTTTAAAATTAAACTCATTTAATAGTACTAAACCACAGGGCAACAACTGCTAGCAGTTAGTCCTCAGGCCACCAACTCTAGGTGAGGGGACATAATTAGGACGCTCAAAACATTGGTGGCTTTGCTAAGTCATGATAAAGACCATTCTAAGTCATCCCTCCAGTATTTAAATTGTATCCATGATTTTCGAATACTAAGCTCGGTTTTACGCTCCCTCGTTGCTGCAGTCAACTCCCTGTGGGCGTGGAAGCCAGTGTGGAGCTGCCCGCTGGGTTTCCAAGACTGTAAAACTTGACAGACTGCCGCTTCTTTCTCTGGCGGAGCAGCTGGTGGGTGCTCACCACCAAATGCTTAACCATCGGGCCACCAGGGATCCTTTAGATGTTCTGTCTTACATAAGGTGACCAGACGTCCCGCTTTTGGCAGGACAGTCCTGATTTTTGGCGTTTTGAAAAGTCCCAATTTTTGGAAAGAATGCACGACAAGCTAGGGAACGGTCTATTTGGTCCATATAGACCAAATTTTTCATCAAGAATCCCCCCAGAGGGA
>NW_022111368.1:24354188-24356192 GCF_000313985.2 Echinops telfairi | reverse complement strand
CGTGCTGGGTTAGCTTCCCTTCATGGTTTCTCAGCTCAGAGCATCCTAACAGATTTTCATGCCTCCAGCTCCCATCACTTGATCCTTCCTGATCCTCTTGATCTCCTTTCCTCTGCACTGTCTCAGTGATCTCATAAAATGCAAAGGTGGTTATAAAATCCCTGAGGGATACAAACCGTTACCCTTCTTGACTATGAACAGAAAGGTTGGAGGTTTGAGTCTACCCAGAGACACCCGGGAAGACATGTTTGGGGATCTATTTCTGGCCATTAAAAACCGGTATGGAACACGGTTCTGCTCTGACACACAAGGAGTCAGGACTGACTCTACAGAAGCAGGTATCATCTTCTCCTTCTCAGAACTTTTGTGAGTCCCCAATGTCTGTGCACAAAAGCCCAAGCTCCTCAACAGAGCACAGGATGAGTACACCTGCTCTGCTGGCCACAAACAGCCTAGCTCCTCCTTGTGTTGTCCGCACGGTTCTCTCTGGCTTTAGTCACTCTGGGCTTCTTGGGGAAGCCTACGGAGGCCAGGAAGTTCCTTACCTCCAGCTGTGCTTAGGAAGCTTCTTCAACCTGCAGTCCCCAGCTCCTCTCTCCATGCTGGAGCGCCAAGGTTCAGTCCAAGGACTACCTCCTTTAAGAAGTTGTGCTTGCTCCTTCTTGTCTAGAATGCGTAAAGTACCCTGTGCTCAACTCGTGTGTACAGCATCTTTAGCACACTTGCTCTGCTCTGCTTGGAGTGTAGATTATGAATACTTTCTTCCTGACTGGACGGTAGGTCAGTGGAGGACACAGCTATGTATCCCATGTCTTGGTTTTCTCATTGCCGGGCACAGGAGAATGAGGATCACTAATGGGTGTCCTTGAAAACCTTGGAAAAATAAATCCTGGTGAAATAATTAAAGGAATATGTGAGGGGGATAATAGCCTTGGATGCGGAGCAAGAACAGCACAATTCCAAGCCTTCAGCAGATCAAGGTTGAGAAGGGGCTGGGAGAGCGGGCTACACGTTCTGTCATCCCCATGGTTTGCGTTCCATCAAGGAACCCTGTGTCTGATCCCCTCACCGGAGATGAGTGAGCCCTTTCCTTTGCTGTCACTGGTTTAGAAGCATCTGGGTTCTCCCACCTCCCAGAAGAATCAGTGTCTCAAGCTCTCCAGAAAGTCCCTTCTGTCCCAGTTGGTCCTCCGTATTGTGCAAAGCGTCACATGTACTTGGGTACACGCTTAAGTAATGGTCTGTGTTTGACCTGTGGATGAAAAATGAATAGGACTTGTCAGGGTTCATGGGTGTTTTGCCTGTTTGCGAATTTTCCTTGTTCCTGGCCAATGGACCTCATTTGAAGCCAGTCGTCCATCAGTGGAGGTTGACATGTAGCTATGATGCTAAATGGTTTCAGCAGAGCCTCCAGAATACTACCAGTAAATCAGGCCTGGTGATCTACTGCCCACAAAACCAGGGTCCCAATGGCTCATGGGAATGGTATGAGATTGGGCAGCACTTCCTTGCATGAAGCTTGGATTGCTATGAATGACTCCGTTTGTTAAACTGGATTGGAATGGACAATAACAGAGTGGGAGCCACCCTGTCCTCTGAAAGTAAGTCTTCAGGCCCATACTTTTACTGGAATTTGTTCCCTTTAGTGACAAAATAGAACATGTTTTTTAAATCTGAAGAAATGAAAGACGTGGTAGACACTTGGAAAATATCCTACAGAGACAATGGGAAAATTCCATTAGTACCATTAGTTCAATTTTTCCTTCCAATCTTTCAGATTCCTAGGCATCTACTATTTTTCACACCCATGGGATAAAGGTTGGAAATGCCAAAATGAAGAAGCTAGGACTTCTTTGTATCTCCCTCCTAGAATTCTTACAGAGGGGCGGGTGAGCCAAATATTTTATTCTGTTGTACAAAGACTCTCAAAGGGTTGGCACCCAACAAATATGACAACAGTGAGCTCAGCCAACTATAAAGTCTAATCCATGGGCCACAGAGCAA
>NW_022111368.1:24351709-24353494 GCF_000313985.2 Echinops telfairi | reverse complement strand
CTTGACTAAACATTTACTTGCCTGTGATAGTAATGAGATTGCTTAAGATCTTGTGATCCCTTAGCATAGACCTTCATCATTGCTACTGCTGTTGTTAGTTGTCACCGAGTCAATGCCAGCCCACAATGACCCTATGCACCAGAAAAGGAGCTGCTGACTGGCCCTGAGCCATCTTCACAATTGTTCCTATGACTGACACCATTGTTGCAGCCACGGTGTCCACCATCCTCCTTTGTGCTGTCCTTCTAGTTTACCGAGCATGATGGCCTTCTCCAGGGACTGGTCTCTCCTGACCACGTGTCCAAAGTAGGTAAGATAAAATCTCGTCATCATTTGCTACGAGGTAATGGAAACCAGAGGAAAGTGAAGAAGAAATAGTAATAGGAGCAAGCACAGCTCAAATTCTGGGTTGCTTTAGCAGAGGGAGTTTCCGAGGGAGCCCATTTTGAACCCTGGGATACCCTGGCTGGAAAGCCATGGGCAGTAGGCCTTTCGGTTAGTATCTCAGGCCTCAGCCTCTGCGGACAAACCCGACAGCTCCCATAATAAAAGAGCCACAGGCAGTAAGTAGCCTCAAGCCTGGCTCCCGGTTCACTCTCTCCTAAACTCAAATCCATTCTTTGGCTTTTGTTACTATCAGGCCCTGACGCTTGCAAGGACATATGTTTTACCTTACCCAATTTAATAACACTGTCCCAGAATCTAATCTCTGTCTAACTTCCTTCCACAGAGGTGCCTCACTCCAAACTCAGTGAGGGACCTCACTCCAGCCGTAACCACAGCAGGCTGGAGGCACTGAAATTACCAATTATCCAGCCCAATTGCTTGGCTAAAATGGCCAGGCTTTCACACAAACACTTTGGGAACACACAGTCAGCAAGCTAATTCTACCTTGCTACCACCCCTCACCCCACCCCCACCAAGCAGACGCAGCATGACACTCATCAGCTTGCATGCAAAGGGAGCTGGTTCCCCAGATGTCCAGCCACAGTGTAGTCTGCTTCATAAGAAGAGCGGAGCCATCATCTCTAGTCCCCTGCACATCAGAAGCAGGACTCATGCTGTTCTCATGGTTAGCTGCCATGGGGTTAGCCCCAGAGTGACCTCATTCACAACAGAAGGGAAGGTTACTCCGAACCTGCACCGCGGCAGAGCTCAGTGACAATAGTGACTATTTTCACTAGCTGGTGTTCCTAAATAGTGTGCCGTGCCTGTCTTCCTGGTCTACCTTATAGAAACTCCACTAAGACAGCCATTTCAGCATCAGAGCATGTGGTAGTTACAGAATCTGGTGTCAGTTTGGGACTTGAGAGGATTAAGAGTGGGGGGTGGAGTCTAGCCTGTCAATCGGATCATAGCCAATGAGGCCTCTGTGTGGGCATGCCCTTCTCCTGAGAATTCTGGGAAATCTGATTTCCTCCTTGGCGGTAGGAGACATCTTTCTCTCTCTGCTCACTCCTTTTGAAATGCTCTACTGACAAGACACAAGGCTGACTCCCTGCAAGACATCCCTAAGGAGAAGCCACATGGACCTACCCTAATGTAGCCAGAGCCCTGGGAACTGGAGAAGCCACATAGTAACCCCTCTCAGCATTGAGATGCTTACAATGCCACTGGAGCCAAAGACTTTCCACCCATTGGCCTGTGATCATCCTGCATTTGGCATCATTGCATATGTTTCATGAGTCTGAAGAGGACTTTATAGATTGATATCAGACATATAGGATAATATCGGACTTATGGGCTTGGACTGGACTGGGCTGGTATGTTTTCTCAATATTCAAT
>NW_022111368.1:24344929-24348239 GCF_000313985.2 Echinops telfairi | reverse complement strand
CCTGCAGCCAGGCCTCATCTTCCCATTGGCGTGAGGCGGCAGCCGTTGTATCCTTCATGTGCCAGGGGGTGGGGAGGGAGGGGAGTGTGGGCATAATAAGCAATAAAACCAGATTAAGACAATGTTCCATGATGCATTCCTCAATACGTCAACATGGGAATTAAACTGTGCGGGCTAAATGCAGTTTTAACTGCTCATGGCAGTACTAATGGCCCAGTGGTCAGTCTTGGCAGATGATCTATTGGCTCTGGCCATTCCACCTATGAGTTTTGCTTTGTTTCAATAGCAGCAAAGAAGTCTTTCCAGTGATGTCAGTGGCAGATCTAGGACAACGGAGGTCAGGCACTGCATCTTAACTCTCTCTTGCCCGTTGAGCTCTCACCACAGTGCTTGACACTTAATAGGTAGCAAAAGAAAGAGGCAAAGTGGGGCGGGGATGAAGCACACCCGTCAAATGCAGTTCATCAATGGGCTCTGGCCTTCTAAAAGATGGAAAGAAGTGGGAGAATGAAAAACAATTCAGTTCCTCAGACATGCAGAGAAGTGATGACTTCCTTTGTCCACAGTTCTGCTTGGTTTTGAAAGGCAGCTGGTGGCACAACTATTTCGTGCTCGGCTGTTAACTGAAAGGCTGAGGGTTTGAATCCACCCAGTGGCTCCACACAAGAATGTGGCCATCTGCTGCTGTGAAGACTGAAGCCCAGAAAACCCTCTGGGGCAATTTGATAGTCACGGGGTGGGGGTGGGTCATAAGGAGCCAAAGTGGACTTGGCGTTGCACCAGCACCAGCACCACTGGTTCTTGAGCTGGAGGTGACTTTCCCCCTCTCTTCAAATGATACCTTCAAAAATATTTTCTGGCATGAATTTAGTTTTAACAAGAAGGAAAACCATCCCAAAAGAGTCGTCTTCTTCTATATTTGTTTTTGTTTTCATTTTAATTCCCAGCCCCCATACTTTCAGCTATGAAGAGTGTAAGGTTGAGGCTCACACATATTACTTCACTTAACTGGGGGGAAAGTTATCATCAACATTTTACAGTAGGGGAACCCAAGGCTTACAAAGGTATTTGGATGGATCACCATTTTTTCAGTGCCAACATCAGGACTTGAACTTTTGTCCGCCCAATCCAAACCCGATGACTTAATCAAATCTTGGTTTTCCCCTGTGAATAGAGACTCACATATTGGGCTCCTAGGCCTTTTCCACTTTGAAGTACAGTGGGGAATTGAGGTGGCACCCCAAACTCACGGGTGTGGGAGTTGGCTTCTACATCAAACTAACTGTGTGACTCTGGGTCATTTGCTTTCCCATTGGACAGTACTCTGGATTCTCATTTGCAACCAGGTTGATTACGTAGGCTCATTATTCAGGATCCTTTCATTCTTTGAAGTTCTAGGATGTGAACTTCCATGTGAAGACAAGTGACGGTCTATGATGAGCAAAAGTTATACAGACATACTGCTGAGAGGGCAGTACCATGGCAGTGCTTGGAAATCCCTGTAATGCATTTCTAGTAGGCATCTGGGCTTTTTCCATCACTCACCAACTCTGCCTCATTCCTACCACAGCCCCAGTGAGAGAGAGGCCAAGGATAAAAGTTGTCTGGCTCACACCTTTGCCTCCATTCTTTTGGGTCTCTTTGTGAAGGGATTCAGTAGGCTGTGCACAGACGTTTGCATTCTTAGAACTTGTTCCAGGACTATTTAGCAAGCACTTGTTGAGCATCCACTACATGCAGGCACTGGTAGGAAAGATAGAACCAGGAACTGGAAATTGTCCTAACCTTCAAAAAGCTCACTATTTGATGTGGAAACAGGCATGGGAAGAAATAATATGGAGACGGTACATCAGAAATGGCAGATTCCACAAATCTGTCCATTCATAAATGTAAATAAAACAGCAACCCTCCCAAAGTCCATTGTCAAAATAAACTTCTTCAGAACTCTGGACATTAGTCAAAGACTTGCAACACCCTGAGAATCATTTCTTTGGGAAATACTGCCAACCTTCAATACGAACAGCACAGCTTGTGCCGTAGTAACCAGACCCACTCCCTGCCTCCTCTCCCCAACTCTGCTGCACCCTGGAAACCCAGCAGCCACCCCGTGATAGACACCAAAGGACATAGATGAGGTTCAGAGCCCCTCTTCAATGTTCATCTCAGAGAACTGGCACGATTTGGCTTGTGTCAGTGTTCCCTGGAAAAAAGCTCATTCACAGCATTTTCTCATTATTTGGGCTGGCTCCCAGCTTGCTCCGTGCTAAAAGCCCCATCCTCATAGTGATTGTAGGGAAAAACAAGCAGCAATGGTTTAATATTGCAGTTGCATGAGACACACTAGAGCCTGGCAAAAAACTTAACAGAACGAAGGGGAGCGGGATATCTGTAGCCGGTGATATGAGTTGGGGGGTGAGGTGTTGAGAGACTCTAAGGAATATGGAGGATTCTGGTCCTGGACTTCTGAGGTAGGGTTGTGAATTTGTCTAGGAAAATCTGAAAGGGATCCAATTGTCAAATCAAGGATGACGTTGAGTTCGTGCGCAAACAGAGCGTGAATGACAAGGTGGGCTATTGAACAAGGCGGGCTACTGAGCATTAAAGGCATGTCCCGACATATACAGAGTCCCTTGACAATACTGCTTCAAGGCACTGAAGGAAATCTCTAGCCAGTCATTAGCTGACTATGAAATGAACTAACCAGAGACATCTGTGACCAGACACTACAGAGAATGCATTTGAAAAGAATTAGTTCAAGAAAGTCACTAATAATATAAACAGAAACATCAACAACCACAAACAAATAACAAAGCTGAGGTAGGGAAAGCAGTGATTTGCAGAGTTGCCACATTATGTTATCTACAATATTCATTTCCAACAACAACAAACGCATGAAACACACACAAAAGAGGCTACCACTGTCAAAACGCAGGAAGAAGGCCCTAAAGACCATCAACAGACACGTACCCAGAGGTGGCTCAGACCAAAGGGAAAGACCAGAAACGGGTCATTTGAATCCACACTAAGAAATAAAGAGTACGGTTGAGGGTAATGACATGAATCAATATAAAAGAGTATAAATGAACTTTTTTTAAAAAAATCATTTTATTGGGGGCTCATAGAACTCTTCTCACAATCCACATATACATCAATTGTGTAAAGCACATTTGTACATTCGTTACACTCGTCATTCTCAAAACATTTGCTCTCCATGTAAGCCCCTGGCATCAGCTCCTCATTTTCCCTCTCTCTCCCCACTCCCCCACCATGAGCCCTTGGTAATTTATAAATTATTATTTTGTCATATCTT
>NW_022111368.1:24343282-24344361 GCF_000313985.2 Echinops telfairi | reverse complement strand
AAGACAGAGCAAAACCAAGCAACAAAATAAAACAACAACAACAACAAGCCAATGACAAAAAAAATAAAACAAAACACAGCAACAAGAAAAAAAAAATCTTATAGTTAGTTCAAAGACTGTTTGTTGGCTTTTAGGAGTGTTTTCCAGTCGAGTCTGTTGGGGCACTAAGTCCTGGCCCCAAAGTCTCTTTTTGATACTCCCTGGGGACTTCGTTGCTCTGTTCCCCTTGCTGTTCTGTTCCATGTCCTTAGTGTTTTGCCTCAGTGTGGTGGGATCAGATCGGGTGAAATTCTGTCACTGTGTCTCCAGTGTTGTCCCCTGTAGAGCTATGGATCAGTGAGGGGTGCCCTGAATCGTAGTGGGGCTGGCCATATGGCCTTCTCTGTGGATTGGCTGCTTTAAGTGGGAATATCATCGTCAAGGCTTGGTGGACCAGGATGTGCTCCACTCTCTCTTCCTCCCCCTTCATTTACTCCCGTGTGCTCTGATCAGACATGTCCCTCTCCCTGAGCTGCAGCTTCAGTGCTGTCCTCTGAAATAAGTTCTTCTGGGGGAAGGGGCAGCTGTCCACAGAGTTGGGATTGGGGCCAGCCCCTCAATAAATGAACTTTTATACCTCTCTTCTTGGCCTATGTAATTTAAAAGATAATTTTATATCATAAGAATTGTAAATTTATAGTGTATAAAAGTATAATCTGCATGATGATAGCACAACAGAGGAGAGATAGAATGGAGCTATATTGAAGCAAATTTTCTGAATATTATTGGCATTAAAGAGTATTTATCCAAACTAGCTTGATTTACGTGAAAATGTACAGTGTAATCCCTTGAGCAACCACAAAGAAAATTAATAATAAAGTAACCAGGAATGGCAATTTCAAGAGGAATTGTATCACATTCAGTGTCCAAAAGAACATTTCAAATCCATCTTGAGTTTTGGTGCTGTGATAGGATTTAACTATATACCTATCAGGAAGTTCAGTTAATGCAAGTGGTATTCAAATGTATGCATCAACCACTAAAGCTAGTGATGAAGAAACTGAAGAATCCTACCAACTTCCTCAGTGTGAAATTGCTCA
>NW_022111368.1:24334739-24342091 GCF_000313985.2 Echinops telfairi | reverse complement strand
AAAAAAAAAGAAATATATGGCCTTGGTTATAGAAACAAAGCTGGAGATTACAGGATAGAATTTTAGAAGACCAACAAATCCTTCATTGCAAATACCCCTTTTCAGCAATGTATATGGTGTCTATACACGTGGACCTCACCAGATAAATTACCTAGGAATCAAACTGATTGTATCTCTAGTAAGAGATGATAGCAAAGTACAGCCAGAATACTCCTTAGAAGAGAAGACACTGAGACTTGGGCATATTATCACGAGAGACTGCTGTTGTTATGAGGTGCCAGCTAGTAGGTCCCAACAGCACAAACACTGCCCTCGCCTGCATCTCCTCACAACTGTTCTTCAGTTTGGAGCCATGGTTGCAGCCCCTGTGTGAATGCCTCTTGTCAAGGGCCCTCCTCTTTTAGCTGCCTCTCTGCTTACCAGGCACGATGCCCTTTTCTGGGGAGTGGTTTCTCCTGAGACTCTGTCAAAGTGCGCGAGATGAAGTCTCGCCATCCTTGCCTCGGAGGGTAATCTGGCTGCACCTTTTCCAAGCAAAATCTGGTTGGGTTTTTTGGGTTTTTTTTGCCAGTCCATGATACCTTCAATTTTCTTCACCAACGACATAATTTAAAAACATTGATTTTTCTGCAGTCTTCCATATTAAACGTCCAACTTTCACATGAGGCAACTGAATAGACCATGGCTTGGGTCAGGTGCATCTTAGTCCTCAAAGTAACATCATTGATTTTCCTCCCATTAAAGAGGTCTTGTGCAGCAGATTTACCCAATGCAATACAGCCTTTGATCTCTTGACTTCTGCTTCCATGAGCATTGATTGTGGATGCAAGCAAGACCAAATCCTTGACTCCTTCCATCTTCTCTCCACTTTTCATGATGTTTCCTAATGGTTCCGTGTAAGGATTTGGATCTTCTTTAGATTGAATGGTAATCCATACTGAAGGCTGCAATTCTTGATCGTCATCAGCAAGTTCTTCAAGTCCTCCCGCCTTTCAGCAAGCAAGGTTGTGTCATGAGCATATTGCAGGATGTTACTCAGCCTTCTTCCAGTCCCGGTGCTGCGTTCTTCTTCATATAACCCAGCTTCTCTGATCATTTGCTCAGCACCCAGATTGAATCAGGATGGTGAGAGAATACAACCTGATCCATGCAGTATGCCCTTCAGGGGAGACCAGTGCCTGGAAAGAGACATCGTGTTCTCAAGGTCAGGGTCAGTGAAAAAGAGGAAGACCTCAATGAAATAAATTGGAAGCATGGCCGCAACAATGGGCTCACACATAACCACTGTGAGGCGGGTGCAGGCCCTGCGATGTTTTCTTCCGTTGTACATAGGGTGCCTATGAATAGGAACGAATTTGACAGCACCTGAAAAGCCAATATATCCACATAATGGAATATTATTCCGTCACAAGAAAGAATGGAGTCCTATATGCTCTACCAGACATGAAACCCGGAAACATTATCCTGAGTGAAGGAAGCCAGACACAAAAAATTACATCTTGAATGATTCCACTTATATGAAGCCCACAGAGACATAGCATAGATTAGTGGTTGCCTAGGGCAAGGAAGAGACAGGATGAGCGAGCGTAACTGCGAATGAATGTGTTTGTGATAATAGAGATGTCAATAATGTTCTAAAATTAGATTGTGGTGATGGTTGCACAACTCTGAACATACTCAAAGCCATTTAATTGTACACTTAAATGCGGGAATTACATGGTATGTAAATTGCATTTCAATAAAGGTATAAAAGGGAGGGTGGAACAATGGCATGCTCTGCAATAGGAAAGAAAACACAAGTAGAAACTAGAGACAATATTTGTCTTTCCTCCTCCTTTTGCCTTGATGCCAACCCTGTGCAGATTCTAAGCAAAGCATCCCTCTCTCTGTGCCCAAGCCCGGTGTGATGAGTGCTACGGAGAGTGCAAGGCCATGTGCCCAGGAGCAGTGGAGAGAAGGATGGGACTTGGGGGTTGTGTGTGAGGTATGAACGGATCTGAGAGATGGAGGGTAGCAGGCGGGGCATTCCAGACCAAGAGCTGTGCTTTGGCATGGAGGTGGGCAGGAGAGACACCGTTCGGGGAAGAGACTGGAAGGAAGGATATACGGTAACAAGCAGAGAGAGAGGAGCCGAGGAAAAGAGCCCTGCGGACTTCCCCAGGACATGCTCAGCAGTCTAGGTTGCACAGAGAGAAAACAAATCATAGTCACTGCTGAGTCAGTTTGGACTCATAGAAACACTGTAGGACAGAGCAGAACTGCCCCTGTGGGTGTCTGAGGTAACTTTACCAGAGCAGAAAGCCTCATCTTTCTCCCTTGAAGCAACTGGTGGTTTCAAACTGCTGACTTTGTGGTTAGCAGCCCAACCTGTGTCTGCTACGCCATGGGGCGCTTTAGTTTGAGAGAAGATTGCAGATATTCTTAAGAAGAGTACTGGATCATTTTTTGTTTTGTTTTGTTCTGCTTTTGACTTTAAAAAAATGAAATCTTGTTTCTTATAAAAATCTATCTGCCCATTGTGTAAAGTGTCAAAACATCAAAGCAGGAGCTAACAATCACCCAAAGATTTCCTCTGGGTGTAGCTTTTGCTCTGCAAGATTAGATCCCGCTTTGTCCTATAGCATTATGCCTCCAACCTTTCCTTCTTTGTGAAGAGCGTTTGCAAGTCAGAGTGATTTTTGTGAGAATATAAACATAATCATGTTTAGTGGGTAGATTTCAGAAAATGCAGGTACATAAACAAAGAATACGGATTATCCACATTTTCTCCGCTCAAGAAAAATGACTGTTAACATTTAAGTGAGTCTGCAGAGAGGGAGAAAGAGACAATAGACATATGCACACCCGTGTTCACTGCAGCACTCTTCACAGTAGCAACGTGGTGGAAGCAGTCTAAAGGGCCATCCCTGGAAGAACGATAGACACACTGTGGTCTATCCATGTGGTCTAGCCACAGCATTAAAGCATCGGGATGGCTCTGTTGAACCCCTCACAGCCTGGGTTGAACTGGGAGGATACTCTGTAGAGTGCAATAAGTTCATCACAAAAGGACAAAGATTAAAGCGCTAATGTAAAAAGCCAAGAAAAGGTTTTCACCCTAAATGAGACACTCTGATAGTTATGGGAGATGGGAGGGTCAAGAGACGCTGCTAGCTCGAGGGTAGACATGAGCTCACTGGGCTGAGTGGAAGGCAATGCCCAATAGCACAACTCAAATGCACTGCCGTTGAGGGGACCCAAGGCATCTTGTCACCCTATGGGTCAGAGTAGAACTGGCCGTGTGGGTTTTCGAGACATACCTTTTGAGCAAGAGTAGAGAGTCTAATCTTACTTCCATGGAGTGACTGTGTCTTAGGAACTCATTTTTATAAATATGTGTGTGATATAGTAGACATAATGAATCTCATTGTCCAAAGTTCATCCTAGCTCCAGAGTCAACTAGCATTACATCTGGAGGGGTGGAGAAGCCAGATGCCATCGTCCGGGAGAGAGAACATGGCCCACCCGGCCTCATCAGAAGGCAGCCTTAGCAAAACCCACTCTTTCAGGAGGCTCATCAGTCACCACCAGAGAGACGGCAGTGTTGCCCCTCCAAAGGGCTGTGCATCTCCACAAGCCAACGGGGGTGTGGCTGCTCTGACATAAAGATTGGAGAGCGGAAGCTGTACTAAGAGCATAAGCCAAGAGAAATGCACTTAACCAAATCCCCGGAGCCTTCTTTCAATGGATACATTTACAAGTTCTATCATTAAAATAAGTTGAAATCCTGCTTTAATGGAAAAGTTCATCCTCACCGCGAGGAGGTGCATTGACAAAGGGAGGCAGCTTGGTGCCTCTCTCATAGAGGTGTGGGGGGAGGGGGGGATGGGGGAGTGAATTCTGGGAGACCCAGGGGCCCCAGAACAGTGTGATCTGTGCTCTTCATGGTGAATGAGCGGCTTCATTTCTTAAAGCTTCTGCTCTTCTAAGTGTCTCATAGCTCACGGCCACTTGTCACATGTACTAAATGTCCCATGTCACATGGACACTTGTCACATGTACTAAATAGCATTGTGGGAGTTAATACACTTCCACTGGTTCGGGGGGTGGGGGAGAGGGGGAGATGACGTCTGAAGGCCAATGGGTAGAAAGGGGAAGCACACTATTACCATCTTTTATGAGCAGAGATGCGGAGAGAAACTGCGGGACTCACCTCAGGGATGGTGTGGAAATGAATGGACATATTCTAAGGGCAGCGGGACTCAGAAATAGAATTGTGAGTGCTTTGACAGAGGAAATGGGCTGTCAGAAACCTGACGGCTGACTAAGTGCATGCATTCTTCACGGCTGGCGCGGCAGGGCCTGGAGACGGTCCTCGAAGACTCACCTTCAAGAGGGCCTACCGGTTTCATTCTCGTTCTGATTTGCTATGGTCGCGAACAGAGGACCACTCGTCTGATGACCAGAATGGAGAGGCGGTCAGGGTAATATCTGAACAGCGCGTCAGGCTTTCAATAAGACTCCTGGGCTGCTAACGGAAAGGTTGGCGGAGCAAACCCACCCATCAGCTCTGCAGGCACACGGCCTGGAAATCTGCTCTCCGAGAGATGGCAGCCTGGAAACCCTATAGGGCAGCCCTGCTCCATCACATGAATTTGCTGAGAAATGACAGGGACTTGATGGCACCTAACGGCAGCAGCAATGCTTTTATCGGCTTGCTGGTGGCTCTCAGTGAGTCAATTTCAAGTCTTTTGGTCTCGCATGGTCACAGTAGAGCTACTGCACAGGGCATTCAAGGCTGTGGTCTTTCATAAGCAGATGGAATGTCTGTCTCACAAGTGCTTCTGGGTGAGTTCAACCAGTCAGCCTTCTGGCAAATAGTCAAGTAGTGAATCATCCGTGCCCACCTGGGGACACCTTTTATGCACATACCTGTGCTAAGCCCTCTCTGGGCAAGGTCTCACCGAGCCTTCACAGAGACTCTGTGAGGTTGGCCATATTCAAAACCACTTCCCGTCCAGTTGAGTCCAACCCACCAAGGTCAGAGGAGAGCCGTGCTCCACGGGCTTCTCAGTCGCTACTTTTTTGGAAGGACATCCCCAGGTATCTCTAGGTGGACTCAGAGCAGCAGCCATTTGATTAACAGCCATGGACGTTAACCAGATCAGAATGAAAACACTGTCAAGGTGATCGTAGACAAGGGCTCACATGAGTCTACCCAACTAACCACTGTGCTATACCTGCTGTTGATGACTCCCCAGAGATTCCCACTGCACTGCAAAACCAGCACCACCAAACCCAAACCTCTGGTCAGTGGTTCAAACCCTCCAGCCGCTCTGTGGGGAAAAGATGAGGCTTTCTACTCTCATAAAGAGTTAACAGTCAGGGAAACCCCTGGGGACAGTTCTACTCCATCCTGTGTGGTCCATATGAGTTGGCATCGACTGGTGGTGGTGACGAGAAAACTCCAGTAGCATAGGTTGCCAGACACATTTTCTCATTACCATTCTATCGTGAATTCCATTTGTGAAATGAAGAATAAGTGGGCCACTTTTTTCTTGTGCTAATCTATTAAAAAGAGTCCCTGGGTGGCACAGTTAATGCTTGTGGCACATGTCAGGTCACCAAGAGTGGATTTTTCTTAGGGTGGAGTGTTGTTTGTGCTTCTTTGCTTTTGAGTTGGGCTATCGTGTTGTAGGGTATTGGGGTATCGTGTTGAAGCAACACCACTCTTTGCCTAGAGACCAACATTATCATCATCAGGCTCTGCCCATCCTCGCCCTTCCTTGCGGTGAATGCTAAGCGATGAGGCCTGGTGTCCACACCTGCGCTCATCTGGGTAACAGGTTTCACTGTGATGTTCCAGGCTGTGGCAAGCACTGGAGATGAGCTATCATTTCTCAGAAGGATTTTTGCCTTTATTTCAATTTTGAGTTCTCCCTGTTTTCCCCTAAAAACCCTAAAATACCTTTTTATTTATGAAAGCATGGTGACTGAGATGAGAGTTAGAGTGTGTATCGGTGTGTACCTGTGTCTGTGTGTCTTTTCTTGGCTACAGAGTTGGAACCAACCCACTTTCCTTCCACCCTACTTTAAGAAAGAAAGAAGGAGAAAGAGAGAAGGAAGGAAAAAAGAAAGAAAACCAAGTAATCAGCCGTGAAACCTAAAAGTCAGTAATCTCAGAGTAAAAGTCCAAACTCTTTGGCCCGTCATGGGGGTCTCTACAACCTCACATTCACCCACCTCTATCTTTCTAGCATTCTCTATTACCACCCCGTACCCCCTGCTCCTGTCAAAGGGTCCCCAGGGGGGCCACATCACGCCACCTGAGCTTTTACCTAATTACCCACAGTAGTCTCCCCCTTCTCTCCCCGCCTGCCACTGGCTGCCCTCCCCCCTGTGACCCTGATGGGTGGGTCTTCTCTCTTCTAGCGTAGTAAATCTCCTCTGGATTGCCGAAGGGTTGTCAGGCTGCCTCAGAGGAAAGGTCTGGAGATCTACTTCCAATAGAGCAGTCGCTGAATACCTCACGGAGCCCAGTTCTACCCGGACACACGTGGGCTCTCCATGAATTGGGGTCAAGTCAAGGGCAACTGGCGTGGGTTTCTGGTGTTTGTAGCTGTGTTCCAGAGCCTGCCCTCCTCCAGGCTGACTCTGTAGTCCCAGCACTGCCGCTTCTGCTCCCACGGCTGGGCACGGTGGGGTAGTGCATGGTAGATGGGCACTGAGTGCCTTCCAGAGGGTCCCCTTCAGTTTGAGCTGATGTTGCCTAAGGTGCAGCTGTCTTGCCCACTGCCATCACAACTGGGAGAGGAAATGGAGTTCAAGCTCAAAAAGCAACGGGCACACAGCCTCGAAGAGACCAGGGAAGTAAGAGCCACTCCCCCTTTGCGACACAGCTGAGGGCAGGGCACCTATCTCTTCCTGGACCACCAAAACAGGGAGAACACACACACACACACACACACACACCACTGCCATCAAGTCAATTCCCGCCCACCGTGACTCTTGATGGGGCACCAAGCAGCCCTCACGACGGGGAAAGTGAGTTTAATCTTTTTTTTAAAGTGGTTTT
This sequence comes from Echinops telfairi, assembly GCF_000313985.2. Taxonomy (NCBI): domain Eukaryota; kingdom Metazoa; phylum Chordata; class Mammalia; order Afrosoricida; family Tenrecidae; genus Echinops; species Echinops telfairi. The sequence continues at coordinate 24,335,037 of NW_022111368.1, read as the reverse complement.
CTTGGCTCGCTATTTGAAGGATTTGAGACCGTGAAACTTTACTTGCGCAAACAGTGACTATCCTCCTCCACGGAGCAGCTGGGGGTCTGAGAGCACCTTTGGGCTGGCAGTCCAGCACTCGCCCAGCAGCCACCAGGGCTCCCTGCCTAGAACCTCAGCCCGGGGCAAGCTCTCAGGGCTCCGGCTTAACGCCACGCAGAGCAAGAGTTGAATCATTTTTCATTTCTGTCATTTCTGCCAGGAAGCACAGAGAACAGAAAAAAGTATGTTCAACGTCCCGAGTGTCCAAAGACTTTCT
>NW_022111368.1:24323603-24333629 GCF_000313985.2 Echinops telfairi | reverse complement strand
CTTCTCTGGGGTCTCCTACAAGGAAACAGACAACTACTATCCTTATCAGAAGGGAGTGGGCCTTACTTGTTGTGGGATAAACAGTGGTGTCTGCTTGCTCTAGATGGCTGATAGCTCTTAGGGAGAATGAACCCTGATCTACTCCTAATGACCTCCAAGTATATAGTCATTCGCAAGCAGCTAAGTCTGGCATGTATTTGGGGGAGACAACTTGGGAGAAATCCTTCTGTTTCCCATTAGCAACTCCAAACCAGTCTTAATAATAATTATAATACCAACATTGCTAATGTATCATGTAGCTTTCTACCCATGTCCTCTGAACCACAGAAATTCTTCGAAGGTGAGCAGGACGGCTCTGCTTGGCAGGTGAGCAAACTGAGGATGAGAGGGCTTCACGCGCTTGCTCACTCGCCCAAGGTCTAACTTCAGAGTTGTTCTCCTCCATCTGGGATCCTGGTTCTTTGGGGCCCATGACAAAGGCTGCTTTACCAGGTCACATTGGGTGACTGATCACTAACTGTTAAAATGTGAATTGACTGTCACAAAGGCTGAATCAGAACAGCCTAGTCAAGGCTTGACGTAATATATTTGTTAGAAAAAAATGTGTTGACTTTGAGCTCGATCTGTTTTTTGTTTTTGTTTTTATTTTTGTTTTCCAAATCGGGGCTTATCTCTGTTGTATTTTGCGTTACTGTTGGTAGCGCTCTTGACCATCTGTTATGTATCTTTCCATGTTTATGCAGTACATGAAACCCAGGTTAGGCCAATCTATAGAGACAATAGCAAGAATGGGGTTCCTGGGGCAGGAGGTAATGGGGAGCTGACGTCAAGGAACGCAGGAAGAAACTGTTTTGAAAATGATTGTGGTAGCTATTGTACAACACTGCTTGACATGACAGCATTATTGAATGGTATGATGGCTACACTATGTTCTAATAAAATGGTTTGTAAACAAGAAGGAAAAGAAATGTGTGGAGTGTCTACCAAGCCTGCCAGCGTCTAGCAGAGCCCAGGCTGGAGCTGTGAAGCCTGAGAAGGCATTCAAGCCACAGTCCCTGCCCTCGAAAGGCATATGTGGTTCTAAGATCTTGTGCTTGGTGTGTCTCTCATGTTTTCACGCCCCAAGGATCACCACTTCCTCTGGCCTGGGCCTCTGCCACACCCACATGGGCTGCAACCACAGTCCCACTTGTACGCGGGAGCACGTCTTTTCCTGGACACTAGGCACGAGGTGATAAACGTCACAGCTTCCAGCCTGGGAGTATTTTCTTGGCCCCAGGGGAGCGCTCCCTGGCATGAGTGGTCCTCCAAACTCAATATCACGGTCAAGCCAGGATGTCAGCATTAGCCAAGGAGAGCTCACCTGAAGTGAGTGTGAGCAGTGACTGACACGGGGGGATGCGGGTCAAATGTGCGTGGCTGGAAAAGTCCTGCTGGGTTCCTTGCAAACCTGTTCTGCTTGCGTCACCATCAGTGTTTCCTGTGGGTTGGGTAGGGTTTGGGGGACACCCTGTTGGACAGAGCTCACAGGTAAGAGAGGCCTCCCCGGCCACAAACCGTGCTCCACTGCTGTCGCTACCCTGCAGGGCTTCTCCCTGCTAGCTCACTCCCACGTCCTGCCTGAAACCCTTCAGCTGCCCCCGCCTTGGCTTCAAAAAAAAACCCCAACAACCCTCAAGTTGATATTCTGCTGCACTGAACAGCACCAGAAAAGAAGGTCACATTTTAAAAGCAGCGACCACATGGGATGGGATTGTAATTAAAGTCTCTTTGGGCTCGGTGGGGATGATTCATTCCAAGTGCTTAACGGTTGGGAGGGCACGTGGTCCAAGGTATTTTTCTAAAGAACTTCAAGTGTCAGTCAAGTTATTCTTTAAATGCCAGCGACATCTCTCCTCGTGGAGGTTTTGCTCGGCACTGCCAAGCCATCGCCACAGCCGGGTTTCCCTGCAGGCCCTGTTTCCACAGTCATACCTGCTGTTGTCCACTTGTGCTCCGGAGGGTGGCATGGCCACGGAGGCCCAGAGAGCAGCAACATTGGGCATTGGGGGGTGAGGCGGGGGTTGGGGCGGGGGAGAAACACTCTCAATGGCCAAGGCGCCTCTACCTGGGTCAGGGTCTTCTCTGAGGCCTAAGAAGTAGACACAATCAAGTGGAATCTTTAAAAGCGCCTGGGGGCTTCTCCAAAGGATGGCACTGCTGGAAGTCTGTCCTTTCTAGGAAGCTTTCCTACAAGAGATACACATGCCAGAGCCCAGGCCATGTCTGCTCCGAATCAATCCCATCGTCCTAATGGTTACCAATGCCCGGGGACATTCCTCTCGGAAGCCCGGCAACCTGACCCAGGTTGAGCAGGCAGAATCTTTGCAAACCTAGGCCAGAAAAATGGGGGTGGGGAGGGAGCACGGATCTCAGGAAAATGGAAGAACAGGATCAGATGTGCAACCAGGAGGCAGATGGAACGCCAGTGGGACAGAGTTCTGTTGGTGTCTGGATCCCTGGTCCCTATTCTCCCTCCGTCCGGCTATCTTTAGGTTATGCAAGACACCTGGTGTCCTACTTCGCTAGAGCTGCGATAGCAGCGGCACTACAAATGGGTGGCTGTAGAGCAGAGACATTTCTCTTCTCCAAGTTTGCAGACCAGGAATTCACATCAGAGCCCTGCTCCTAAGGGAGGGTCCTTCCTTGGGGTTGGCACTGGGCGTTTCTTGGCTTGCAGAGGCTCCGTCGCATCATCTCTTCCCACTGTGTGTCTCTCCTGGTCTGCTTCTCCTGTTTGAACCATGCCACCTGGAACCGGACATGCTGCCAGGAGAGACCAGCCGCTCCCTGGAAAAGGACCTCATGCTTGAGGAAGTAGAGGGGCAAGGGAAAAGCCGAAGTTTCTCAGCACAGTGGCTGCCACAATGGGCTCAAACAGGACGGCAATGGTGAGGATGGCACCGGATCGGGTAGCCTCTCAGCCTGCCATACAAAGGATTGCTAGGAGTGGGAATGGAATTGAACTTGACACACCGGACAACAACTCAGAAGGGACTGTGTTTAGGGCCCATCCCATCTTACTATGGTCTCATTAACATATCAAAAGAAAGCCCTATTTCCAAATAAGGTCACAGCCATGGCTACAGAAGCTAGGGATTCAATGTATCCTTCTAGAAAAGACAATTCAATCCATGACACCAGAAAATCGATGCATTCAGTTTCTTTTCCTCATAAGCAAGTTGCCGTGAAGAGTCCAGATGGCATAATGAGCTGCTGACGGCAAGGTCAGCAGTTCAAACCCACCAGCGGATCCCCAGGAAAAAGAGGAGGCTTTCGCTCCTGTGAATATTTAGTCTCAGAAACCCACAGGGACAGGTTTAGTCTGTCCTTTGGGGTCACAGTGAGTCCGACTTCACTCAATGGACGTGAGTTTGGTTTGTTGGTTCGTTTTGTTATGCTGTGGTTCAGTTTGTTCTTTAAGGTCAAGTGGCATTTCTATCACGTGCAACCAAAAGATTCTTAATAACTTTATGTGACTCTCCTTCACATTGGCCCGCATTATGATTGTTCCACCTGAAATCCTGGCGGTTACCTGCGGTCTCCCTTGGCCTGTAAGTGAGCTTTAAGAACGTTTGCTGTGTTCATTTATCATCAAATCTGGGGTCGGCAGGGCTGCTGGAATGGATTTCACAGCAACTAACAACAGTGAGGACCACAATCAAGTCTGGAGAATCAGTGGATAAGAATTCAAGCCCAAAGAACTGTTGATTCTACCAAACAAATGCTATGAGAGGAGTTATTTAAGTGCAGTTTATGCTTTACATTAAAAATACTCTTTTAAAACCAAAGTGCCCACCAAAAAGGACTACTCAAAACAATTGTCATACTCCTACAATGGACTACTATGCAGTCAAGACAAAGAACGAGGTGTTGTCTGCCTATACTAAGGGCAAAACTCCCCCAGGTATATCATGTCGAAAAGTCTGAATTTATGTTTGCATGTTTTTATTTCCTCTGTAAATTATTTATACATGAGCGTGTGTGCATATGCATGCTTGCTCATATTGGTGTGGCTTTATTGTTTCAATTTCTAGATGGAATCAGGATTCATTCATACTAATGGTTGTTTTGAAGGAGGAATTGGGGAAGATGAAAAGAGAATTTCACTTTTAATTAGTACTTATTTTTACTTCCTAGTTCTATGTTGTTTGGATCATATATTTGTCTATATAGGTATACATCCTTTTTTTTTCTTCCTTGTGGTTTTCTGTAGTCCCTTGAAAAGAAAACCATGTATTATCTTAAATGTATGAGTCGATTTACACATAAGTTGCCAGGGATAGGTCTTGTGTGCTAAGCACAACCTGCATTCTGTGTATCTGTCTGTACTGGTCAGCCCTTCAAAGGCCATGCTTGTGTCTAGCAACATCCAGGGTATCCAGCACTGTCTGCCAGGAAGCCAGGTCCCTTCTGCGTCTCTGGAGACCATGCCTGTGGAGAGGGGAGGGTGATGGTGGCACCCAGGTCGACCCCTGTTTTCTTCTGGTAGAATTGCTTTCCTGGATGACAAAGGAGAGGCTTTCTCCTCGGTGCCAAGGTCTCTATCAGGGAGCTTGGGCAGACCGCAGGGTCTTGCTCCAGTTTGATAGCTTCAGGGGTTCTATGCAGGTCCAAGAAAAACATCTCTGGAAGGCATGAGGATGTTGGAATGTGGCAAATAATTTATACTTTTTCAAGCCCTCTCTTTAGATCCTAAGAGCCCGGGTAGTACCATGGTTAAGTGCTCAGCTGCAAACCGAAAAGTTGGCTATTCAAACCCACCAGCTGCTCCCAGGGAGAACGCTGTGACAGCTGCTTCTGATCACGGCGTTGGAAACCTGAAGGAGCTCTTCTGTCCTCTCCTGTTGAGTCTCCTTAAATTGGCCTTGGCTCAGGATGGCAATGGGTTTGGTATTTCTTGGTTAGTTCTTTCCATAAGCCTTTCTCAACCCTAGTCTTAGGGGTGAAAGGCCTTAAGTTCCTAAAACATCCACCTGGAATGATCCCAATAATTCTGCTCTTAGAAAACAGGCATTCAAATGATATCACAAAAGTGATTCTCTTTTTGTAGGTGATTCATTCTTTTAGACCTCCGTTTTAAAAGGCCGCTCTTGAATTTACTGGCCCTCCCCAGTAGCTCCAACTCCCTGCATATCAAACATCTATTCTGAGAAGGCGCCAGTACTGACTCCAGCCAGTATAATGGAAAAGAGCCAGACGGCACCATCTGGAGAGTTCTAGCACCAGCTGGAAGGCAGAAACTACCTGGCATACCCACTCTGGGCCTGAGAATCTAGCCTGTGCTATTCAAAACAGTAGCCACTACCACACGGGTATTTAAGCTTAAATTTAAATAAAATTTAAAGTTCACTTCCTTCACACCACCCACATTTCAAGTGTGGAATAGCCGCCATATTGAACCGTAGACATTTGAGAACATTTCCAGCATCACAGAAAATCTCACTGGCTAGCCCTGATGGACTCTGGGGGTGAGATGTGCCCAGATATCAGCCTATACCACCACCTACAGCGGGGGCCGGCTCCAGATTTCACCAAGTCAACAGAGGAAGTCTTTGAGAATAGGGACTGCGGTCTGTCCAAGCTCCCTGACACAACCCTATAACTTGTTCGCTAGAAAAATTAAAAATAATAGTGCAATACCATAACAGTTAACTTAGGCAGGACCCCTGGCAGTGCAGTGCTCCCAGTCGCTCGGCGTGAGAAAGGTTTGGTGGTGACCGGAAACACGACGGGTCGTTCTACTGTTGTGTGGGGTCACTGGGAGTGGGAATTGGCTTGACAACACCAAACAGGAATAATAAGAACAACAAGCACAGATATGAGTATGCGTTCTAAAAACCATAATATATATAAAAACGGTGTTTATAGCTTTATCTCTAGTTGCAGTATAAAGAAATATACATATGTCTATAGATAGCCATAGTGCGTATGTCTCTATGTACACGCACCTCTACACATACAATGTATGTGTGTGTATCTGCATATTGCATCGTGGATGTTGCGTTGTACAACAAAGGCACCGTGGGCTCTGAAAGAGAAAGACCAGGCTGTCTGTTCCTATAAAGATTCACAGCCTCACGTCCCAGGGGGCAGTTTGACTCTCTCTTAGCGAGTCACTCGGGGTTGGAATTGACACAAAGGTATAGAGGAGTTGATACATTGCAGAGAGGAGAGTCTATTGATATCAATCGCCCACGGCTGTGGCGGGATTCCATCTGTTAGGACTCTGGTCCATTCCATATGTCCTTCGTCTTTCTGCTCGCTGACCCAGCACTCCTCTTCTACTACTCCATGGAGATGGGGAGGATTGCTTTTCCTACGCATGACAGAGAATTGTGTTTCTCTTGTCCCAGCCCCTCAAGATTTGCTCTCTCTCACTTTAGCTTGTGTGAGGAGAGGAGAGGGTCCCCACAAATCATCCCAGGTCCAGTAGGCGCAATTGTACAGCGATAATAAGTAAAGATTATGTAAAGTCATAGAGAGCACGAGAGGTAGAGGAGAGATTGGAATAATGGAATCAGACACAATTCACGGTAGCATGCTCACCTCAGCCCCGCTTGGTGGTCCTCGTGGGGGGAGCCCGGCCGCGAGAGCAGGAGAGAGCCCCTGGGAGCGAGAGCAGGAGAGCCCCCACTTTATTGCTATCCTAGGGTTATCTCTCCTTGGGGGGTGGGGGGGGGTGTCATTACAAGTAACCACACTTCACAGGAAGGGGCAGTACAATAGGCATACACATTGTAGGAAGGGGATGTGTGATAAGCTTAAGCATAACAGGAAGAGGATGAGCTAGGGGTGTGCCCATAGGAATGGGAAGTTCTAGGGGTATACATGTGACAAGATGGGCGGACTCTAGATTCATGACGGCAGCCTAACCTTGGTCATCCTTGGGTGGGTTTGACCTCTCTGGGGTCTCCTATAAGGAAACAGACAACTACTATCCTTATCAGAAGGGAGTGGGCCCTACTTGTTGTGGGATAAACAGTGGTGACTGCTTGCTCAAGATGGCTGATAGCTCTTAGGGAGAATGACCCCTGACTACTCCTGATGACATCCAAGTGTATAGTCATTCGTAAGCAGCTAAGTCTGGCATATATTTGGGGGAGACAACTTGGGAGAAATCCTTCTGTTTTCCACAAGCTTGATAAATGTACATTTCAGCTTTTAAAAAGTTAGTTTCAAGATTTTAAGCATTTAGTTTATAATTAGTGTGTTTATGAACTAATCAACAGACCATAGGAAAACACTAACATGCTAGAGGCAACTCACACTTTGCTGAAATTCCTCCCCAGAGACCCAGCTCCTTCAGAGGTCTAACCGGAAGACAGGAAGTGATCCAGGCCAGGACACAAGTATGCCAACGCCGGAAACAAGCTCTGGGGCAGCTGGGCAAGGCTATGATTAAACTTAAGATGAACTAAGGGCATTCTCTTCACCTGCTGTCCAGGACTTTCATGGTGGGGCCTTGATCTTTTGTCAATCTTTGGATAGTTCTCAAGGACTCGAAGTCTAAAAATAACCCAACCAGTTGCCCTGAATGACCCCACAGTGCTTCACAGGGGTTCATCGGCCATACCCTTTTGGAATCAGATTGCCAGGCCTTCTTCCAAACACCCAGTGTTTCTGAGTAGATTTGAACCATCAACCTTTCTGTTCATCTTCTTAGCTATTTGCACCACCCAGGGAACTGCTGTCTCCCTAGAATATGAGAGTATTTGTTTGCATGCAGACCTGCCACGCTGGCCGGCCGTGGCTGCCAGCCACGTTGGAGTGGCAAGTCTGCCTGGGATGTGGCTGACCTGTTTCCTACTGCCTCTTTCTGAGTCTCACATCAGTGCTGGCATTTTAACTTCAGCGTGGAATTGACTTCCCATCAAAAACCCATTTCCCCCATTGTGGAACTGAGGGGCACCCCTCTAGGAAATGCTTGCAGGACATTGCCACAATCAACAACCTACCGTTTTCTTCCCTCTTCAACCATGTCATGCTACCCTGGCCCAGAGGGTCATCCCACCCTTGTTATACACCACCCCTCCCCCTGCAGTATCTGCTCTACATTAAGGGCCATTGTCTACTGTCAGTCAAAGACCCATTTCTGACCCACTCATCCAACAAGTACTGCCTGAGTGCCCACCATGCAGCTGGCTTTGGCTGAGGATGACTTTGTGCATAAGATACCATCTTCCTCTGAGCGCCGACACAGAAGCAGGCAGTGTCAGTGTGCTGTAACCAGTGCTCCGGCAGCCACCGCAGGCACACGTTTCCAGGCTAGGGAGGTAGGTGAAGGTGGACTGATTGCAGAGAAAAGGACAGCCATGCTGTGATCAGAGGGGTAGTCAGTGTTTTCCGGGTAGAGAAATGTTTTGGCAAGCACAGGTTGGGGGCAGGCCGGGACCAACATTCTGAACTGAGGAAAATATTCAAAGCAGCATCTGGTGGTCCCCGCAGGTGGGTCGCTAGGGCTGGAGCCCAAGCACAGGTAGACGAGGCCAAAGCTGAATTTAACAAAGATGGCGATCTCTGTAGAGCCAACCAACCAATTTGGACTTCTAGTCTCCTGAACTGTGAGAAAATAAGTCTCTGTTCTTTAAAGTCACGCCCTTGTGATGCTCAGTTACAGCAGGACTCTGGAACTAAGATCCGCCCTTGCCTTTCCCAGCTTCTGGTAGCTGCAGGTGCTCTGGAATGAAAACCGACTGCCATCGAGTTGCCTCTGAACCATAGTGACTGATAGGACAGAGGAGGACTGCTCCCCGGCGTTTGCAGCTGCAGAGCTGCAAGCTCAGCCTGGGTCTCTGTGGGACCATCTGCTTTCGGTGTCTTTCCTTGCAAAGGGAGTTGATACGGTGGCCCTGAGATGGAGAGACTCGTGGAAGAGGAGCCGAGAGGCAGACAGGTCAGCACCATGTTAGAAAGCCAGAGGCGGTTTTTCAGAGTTTGAAGGGTTTCCTGAAGGCAGCCACCAGGTCTGCCAGTTTGTCTGTCCTACTGTGGTGGCTTGTGCGTTGCTGGGATGCTGGAAGCTATGTCACTGACATTTCAACTACCAGCAGGGTCACCTAAAGTGAACAAGTTTCAGCAGAGCTTCCGGACCAAGAACAGACTAACTATGACGAAGGAGGAGACTGTCGACGTCTGAGGGCTTAGGCACTGAAACCTTATGCACAGCAGCGGAGTACTGTCAGATACGAGAACCTCATCAACGGCAACAGAGCTTATCCAGGTAGGGCGCCAGAAGCGGAGCCCCTCAAGGGCTGAGAAGTGCTGCCTCTCAGAGTCGAGTGCACCATAATGATGCTGATGCTCGTAGAGGATCGCCTTCCGGACCGTCCTGTGCTGGTGAGCACGGCTCAAAACGAGAAGCAGCAGCTGCAGTTATCAATTAACAATAGTGACTTGGAATGTATGAAGTGTGGATCCAGGCAAATGGGAAGTCATCAAAAATGAAATGGAATGCACAAGGGTCAATATCCCAGGCATTCCCTCCCTACCATGGAGGCGATGATGGAGACCACAGTGACCCCAGAGGACAGGACAGAACTCTCCTGGTGGGTTTCAGAGAGAGAAGGAAGCCCTGTCTTTCTCCTGAGGATTTGCTAGTGGATTTGAACTGCCAACCTTGTATTTAGCAGCCCAATGTGTTATACTGTACCACCAACGCCCCTAATCCCAGGCATGAGTGAGCTGAAATGTGCTGGGGTTGGCTATTTGGAATTAGGTGATCATATTATTTACTAGGCTGGAAATGATAGATTCAGGAGAAATGGTCCTGTAGTCATCATCAAAAAGAACATTTCAAGATCTATTTTGAAGTACAATGCTGGCTGGAGTAGGATAACATCTATCTACATACCAGGAAACTCGACAATATAACTATTATTCAAATGTATGCACCGACCACTACAGGTAGTGATGGAGAAATTGAAGGGTCACAAGGAAAGGATGAGTCAACCAGGGTGTACTATAGCACCAATGAAACACACAACA
>NW_022111368.1:24296646-24323050 GCF_000313985.2 Echinops telfairi | reverse complement strand
ACCTCGTGACAGGGGCGGACCTGGAAACCACTACATTGAGTGAAATTAGCCTATCACAAGAGGACAACTGCTGTATGAGACCACTACTGTAAGAATAAATACAAGACGAAGGAGGGAGGGGTTCTGCTTTCAGGTCATGTAATCGAATCCTGTCTCCCAAGCTAGTGAGGCTGCCTCGCGCCCATGAACCATATATCACCCCTTTATTTGTACATCTTAATCACCACTTTGACAGAAGAGGCCTCGCCCCAGCAGAAATCAGTTTTGTGAGATGGGGAAGAGGAAGAAGACAGAGCAGTTGTTGCCGTACAGCCTTGTCCTAAGGCCAGCCCAAATCAACAGAGACCCCTGGAGGAGTGATTAGCAGTACATAGGCAGCGTTTCCCATTTCCACCCTCTCATCCTATGTGACCATTCTGTTTCCATTGTGCAGACTTGTTTTGTATGCCTGGCGTGCTTCCTGTGCTTTGTGTGCATACATTCACACTCGGGAGATGGTGTTGTCCATCTCATCCTAGGTCTTCCTTTCCACTCATCCCTCCTGAACTTGTGTTGACTTAACACTGAGCAGGAGGACAGGCCCACAAAGGAACTGCACGTCTCCCTTTGGCACACTTGTACCTGGGCCTGGCCTTCTTGTGCTGCAGCAGGCATATCTAGCTAGGCTCACACCTGCCCATGAATGTGCCTGGCTCACTGGACCAGTGACTGTGTACCACCCAGTAATCACCTCCCTTGGGGATTACTCTCATCTTCTGTCTGGTTTTCCTTCTCCTTGGCATGGATGGTGTGATAGTTAGATAATCTGGTGTCAGCTTGAGACTATTAAGAGTAAAGGTGTGGGGTTTAGCCTGTCAATCAGGTTGCAGCTTGATGACCTCATTTGGAGGTGCCAAGGAAATAAATAGCTCACTGGAGACCAGACCTACACTCTCTCTGCTACACAATCTTGATGACAAACCAGATGGAGTTATGCCGATGGAGCCAGAGCCCTGGAGCTGGAGGAGCCATGTAGAAACCCATACCAGCACTGAGATACTTCCACTGCCACTGGATCTACAAGACTTTCCACCCACTGGCCTGTGATCTTCCTGCATTTGGCATCAATGCATGGTTGTATGAGTCTAAAGAAGAATTTATGGACTGACATATGGGCTAATATCAGATTTATGGACTTGATCTGGACTGGGCTGGGATGTTTTCTCAATATGCAATTGCTCTTTTATATAAAGCTCTTTCTTATACACATCTGAGTGTCTACGAAATTGTTTCTCTAGTCCACCTGCATTAACACAGATGGTTTGAGTCTCCCCCTGCTTGCCCTCTCTAATCTCCTCTTGCCCTGGACTTACTATCTGAGATTCTGGCACAGCCTGGCCAGTCCAGCATAGATCCAGTATCCCAGGCCTAAGCACCAGATTTCTCATTTGCACTGGGGGCCAAGCGTGGGTCACAGTTCCACTGCCAGCTCCCTCTATGGTCAGCTGAATTACTGTTTACCAACATTTCTCATAATGAGTATGTGTTGAGTTGCTCACTGCAAGGTTAGCAGTTCGAAACTACCAGCTGTTCCACAAGCCAGGGAAACGGCTTTCTACTCTTGTAAAGAGTAACAGTTATGGAAACTCACAGGGGCAGTTCTACCCTGCCCTAGAGAGTCACTAACAATCATGATCTGTTGGATGGCAATGATACTAGTAATACTAGTAGTATTGACAGTATACTGGTAATACTCTGATGGTATGGTGGGTTACACATTCAGCTGCTAACCACAGGTCAGCCATTCAAACCCACCAGCTGCTCCTTGGGAAAAAATGGAGGCTTTCTACTCCTGTGAAAACTTATAACATCAGAAGCCCACAGAGGAGTTCTACTTTGTCCTATAGGGTTGCTATTAGGCAGTGAATTTGGTTTGGGATTTCACATTGATAAGAAAAAGAAAAAGAATACCAGGGTGATGAATAACTGAAACATCAGATGGTGTAATTTATGAAAATAATAATAATTTATAATTTTTCAAAGGTTCATGAGGGTGGAAGAGGGGGAAAAATGAGGAGCTGATACTAAGGGCTCAAATAGAAAGAAATGTTTTGAAAAGGATGATGGCAACATATGTGCAAATGTGCTGGACACAATGGATGTATGGATTGTTATCAGAGCTGTAAGAGCCCCCAAGAAAATGATTAAAATAGAAAGAAAGAAAAAGAAAACACAGTTGCCCTCGATTCTGAGTCAAGGCAGCCGCCGTCTTTCAAACCAGAACTGTGCCCTATTGGGCTTTCAAAGGCAATGACCTTCTTCCACAGCACTGGATGGATTTCACCTACTCATCTTTCAGTTGGTAGGCAAACACTTGGCCATTTTCACAGCCACCCCACCCCCAACAAGTGCTACATGCCTTCGACCCTGAGAGAATCCACGTCCCTGCTCTGCTGGATTCAGGCCCCACCGTGTGGGTTGGTGTGGCCAAGGTGCAGAGGTGACATGTGCTGCTTCAGGGAAGAGGCTTTTGGAACCAATGTGCTCTTTGCCAGAAACTCTGGTCTCTACCACAAAGGCCACCAGAGGAAGGCTTGATTCCCAGGACAAAGATGACGAGGAGGATTAGCCACAACCGTGCCAGGTTTGCGGCATGAGTGAAAAATAGATCTTCGTTATTGAAAATCACCGCGGTTTGGGGCTGTGAATGAAACATGGTCTGTGAGAGTCTAGTGGAGCCATCGTCCAAACTGAAGTCTTGCCCTCCCGGCCGTACAATTGCTAATGCTGTTGGCTGCTGAATAAAGAAGACAAGGAAGAGTTAGGCGTCTGAACTATGGTGCTGGTGAAGAGTCCTGAGAGTGCATGGACTGGCGGAAGAATGAGCCAATCTACTTGGAAGAAGGATAGCCGGAATGCTCCTGGGCAGCCAGCGTGGCGTGTCTTCATGACTGCTCCTTTGGGCATGCTCTCAGGAGAGACCAGTCCCTGGAGAAGGCTATCATGCTTGTAAAGCAGTAATGGCAACAGAAACGAGCAGGAGCCTCAATCCGAGGGGATGACACAGTGGATTCAAACTGCAACAGTGGGTTCAAAGATAATAACCATGGTGAGGACGGTGCAGGACAAGCAGCGTTTGGTTCTGTTGCACATAGGGTCGCTCTGAGTCGGAACTGACTTGGTGGTACCTAACAGAAACAACGCTGTTGCTAATAGTTACCAGCCACCAGCCACTTCCATGCCCTGACACTGTAGTGAGAGCACTGTACACCCATTCTCATGGTCAGCGTGAGCTCCTGTTTTATTGCTATGTTGCAGAGGAGAAAATGAAACATCAGCTAACTCAAGTACATTCCCTAAGTCCACCCACGTAGCAGAGTTAGAATTGGACCATTGGTCTGATTCTAGACCCTGGCTCTTAAAATCAAGAAGCTATGCTATTCAGATTTCTTCCAAGACAATGTGTCTTTCGCTCACCAGTGTTCAGCATGATATTCCCCATCATCATTCCCAGGTAGCTAATGCCTGGCCTCCCAGTGACAGCCATGCCTGGAGCCATAGTGCTCTGACTCTTCTCACTGTAATTCCCAATCCTCAGTCACCCTTAGAACTTGAGTTAGTCGGTATCTACCAAGGGTGTGGTGCCTAAGCTGGTAAGGTGGGTAGTCAGTACTCTGTGCAGATAGATACTGCTCTGCTAGCCTTGTCTTCTTTTCCTGTCCTTCCTGCATCTGAGCCCACTCCTAGCTCTTGTTTCTCACTCAGGACTCTATCTGGCCCCCAGAGCTTGGAAACGTCAGCATGGTTGCCCTGTCACCCAACAAGTCCTAATTTAAAAACCACTTGTATGCTCGTCAGGTTTTATGTCAACTTGAGTGGACCACGGTTCTCTCATGATCTAACATAATATGGTCATGATGGGCTCTTCTGTGAGGCAGCCACGCAGTTGTGGGAAGAATGGGGTGAAAGACCTCCTTAATCCGGTCACTGTCCTGATGACATTGAGGGTGGGTTTCATTTGAGGTGTGGCCCACTCTTAGTATTGATTGACACTGTGGGGAAGTTGGCTCACTTCCCTTACTGGATCTGGATCCTGAATCTGGCTTGTTGACCTCCTGTCATATTGTCTACTGATCTCAGGAACCATTAGAAGACTGTTGACAGCCAACCTAGCATTCATCTGATCAACGTGGATTCATTCAACTCTGCCTTCACCAGCCTCGGGTCCTCCTGCTTTGTCTTCCAGCTTCCTGATTCATTGGCCCCTGCAGCTTCATGGGTTGGGAAAGGTCTCTAGCTTGCCATCTGACCCACAGACTTGAACTGTCCTGAATGTGTCACTCTCTACACCGTGTGAGCCGTTTCTTGTGATGAGGCTCTTCCTATATAGACAGACACATACAAGCATCACTAGTTTTTCTTCTCTCAGGAACGCAGCCTAACACAACCCTTCCCACATCTCACTGCCCCTGTGCCCCTCCTCCCCCTAACCCCCAAACCCCAAACCCACAGCCATAGAATCCATTCCAACTCATAATGACCTAAATAACAAAGAGCCGTCCCATAGGGTTTCCAAGGCTATACGTCTTTTTGGAAGCAGACAGCAGCATCTTTCTCCCATGGAGTGGAGAACCACTGACCTTTTGGTTGACAGGTGAGTGCTTTAACCATTCTTCCCCAGGGCTCCTCCTCCTTTCCCCACGACCTTTCTCCTTTAGACACGTCTGCTCTCTCTGACCAGTCTTTGCCATGACTCCAACTGCCACTTCCATGAAGATGTTCCTTAGCTGGTATCTCCACCATCATCTTCTTCCTAAATCCCCAGCTTTGCTTTACCACCTCCTCAGGGGCTCCCCATAACTACCATGGTGACAGTGCTACAGGGGCGGGCAGGCAGCGTTTCATTCTGTTGTTCATAGGATCGTCATGAGCCGGAACCAACCCAGGGGCACTAACAACAACAGGAAGTCGAGCCGACATTCCAGATCCCACCAGCTCAGCATCTCTCATCAGCTCCACCCACGCTCCAGTCCACTTCTCCGGTCTCCCCCATTTCCAGAGGCCGCTATTCTCTTCATTATTGTTCATTCATTCACCAAATGTCTGTTAGGCAACTACATTCCAGGAATGCAAAGAAAGGCCCCCGTCTGTCTTCTCCCTGCCCCTCACTCCCGAGTGGTTGTCAGGTCCTGCAAGTCTCCTTCAGCAACACCTCCTCCCTCCATCCTCCCATCTCTCTGTCAGCACTCTCGTCCTCACTCCTGCCCTGAACGACTGCTCTGGTCTGAAGTGCAGCCTTCCAAGGCTTCAGAGCTCTGTCCACGTCAAGGCAGACGGGCCCACCTACCGTTTTCAGAATCCGCCGCCTACTCTGCTCATTTCTGTTCCTTTAAAAGACACACTGTTCACTTGTGCAAGCTGACTAATTCAACCTCCCTGTTTCAAAGGGGGAAACATGAAATAAAAATATACAAGTCTTCAATGAAGCAGAAAATGAGCTTTAAATTAAAGAGAAATTATGAAATAAATCACTTAAGTGGAAAAGCGCTTTATTTGCTCAGAGGTTGTTCTCTAAAGTGTCCTGGTCTTGCTTGAAGGCAGCAGAATCCATTCTGCTTAGTGAGTCAAAGAGCTTTGTGTAGCCAAGTAAGCAGGGCAAGTTCATTTTGGGTTATTCTTTTCTGGAAGTCTCTAAACCCAAAATATAATGTCAATAATCTTTTTAAAACCTCAACATACCCTACCCTTACTCTCCAAATGCCACGTGACTCTCCAAGCTCAGCTGAAAGTCTACTGCTTTCCTGAAAATTGTTGTATCTGGGGAGTTCTTGGTCAGTACAAGGAGCCCCTGTAGTGGGTATGCATTGGGTTGCTAACCACAAGGTGAGCAGTTTGAGTCTGCCAGCCAGTCTTCGGGCGAAAGGCCAGGTTTTGTGCTCCAGTAAAGATTTAAAGTTTAAAGATTAAGGGGAGAATTCTACTCTGCCCTATGGTCTATCAATGAGTCCGACTTGATGGCGGTGACTTTAGTTTCCCGTCTTGGCTGGTACACATGGTTAATGTGCTCAGCTGCAAGCCAAAAGGTTGGGGATGCAAGTCTGCCCAGAGGTGCCTTGGGAGAAAGCTTCAGTCATTGAAGATCCTATGAAGCACAGTTCTACACTGACACACTGGGGTCACCATGCACTGACAGCAAAGGCAGGTCTTTTGGGTTATAATTTGCTTTGTATCCTGGTGAGGACCAGACACCCCTATCACCCTTGAAGCACAGAGGAACACAGTGACCTCAGTCTCTTGGGCCACTGTTTCTTGGAGCTGGGGAGAGACATTTGCCCTTGACCATCATCTCAGGACCTTGGCTCAAGGTACAGGACACTATTTTGCCCAGAGCATGGGGCTGTGACTTGGCTTGCTTCCACCTTGCCCTTCCAGATACCCCCGTGTTGTCATCTCTTGCCCATCACACCACAGTTCCATGACTTCTGGACACCTCGGTACCCTGAGAACAAAGGCCAGACAGAAAGGCAGTGAAGAATCCCTGCAAAATGGTGGGAGGAGGTGTTCCATCCAAGCCACCTGCTGGCAGGCTCGGGGCCTGCGGAGAGCCGGGGTCCAGGGTCCTGCCAGCAGACTAGGTGTGAGGTGTGTCTGGAAGAGAGGCCATGTGCTTGTCAGAGCTTGGGGGAGAGACGGCTCTCGCTTGGTCGGTGTTTGAGAACAAGCCCGTGTTGTTTTTCTCCCCTTCTGTGGGTGTAATCTGCCTCCGGTTGCAAGTCCATCGGCACAGTAGAAATCAAGAGTGCTGGAATGTGGAGCAGAGAGAATCATTTTGAGTCTAACTTCTCGGTGCTGTGGAGCTTCTCACTAGACAATGACCCTCAATCTGCCCTTTCTGCCTCTGGAAACAGGTGTGCAGAACTAACCGAGTACTACTGCAGGTGTAACCTATTCCTCATAGGTTGTGGAATGCTGTGACAATAGGAGTTGTCCTTTACTGTCATGGTGGCCAGCCATGTTGTCGTGAGCTGACATTGCTGAAGAGCAGGCATCCTTTGCTGTGTGTATGATGCCCCGGTTAGCACAGGAACTCCTGTGTCTAGTCGACAATTAGTGTGGACGGTAGTTGCACCAATGAGAGGATTTCTCAAAGGTGTCTGCTCCCCAAACCTCCCACCTTGCCTGCTAAGTCTTTCTTCCCGTTCTTATCACCGTAGGGGCCAACCTTTGCCAGGGACCTTTGCCATTAGCTGAGGGACCCATCTCTGTAAGGACTGTCAACCTGCTGTCATGGACTCCCGAACTCCGACTCATGGTGGCTGCACGTATGTTAGTGTGGAGCAGCTCAGCAGGGGTCCAATGGATCTTACAGAATCAGAAAGCCAGGGCTTTCTTCTGTGGCACTGCTGGGCAGATTCAAGGCTCCAGCATTACAGTTCGTGTCAAGAGCACACTGTTTGTGCTGCCCAGGGACCTCTGAGGACCATAAGCCAGGTACATGCCCCCTGTGACCTACAGGTCTCTGGACTAAGTCAACCAGACTGACTGGGCCCATCTGTTACTAACTCCCTGAGGACCTGGACAAACCACTCAGTCCCTCGCCTCATCCTATTCACTGGAGACCTGGGGTGACTGTCAGAAATGCCAGCTCCCGGGGGGTGAGGGTCAGTGTAGGCAAGCCAGGGGACAGTTCTTCTACACACAGACGCTTCGTGGCATTAGACCTGCTGGTGCTCATCTCGTTCCCCTGGGCATTTGTGCTCTCCAGGCAGCTTGCCAATCAGCCCTGTGTGGTCAATAAAAAGCATGTCCCCCTATCAAAAGCGTGTGTCCCGATTCCTTCCACCACCCTTGCTTGGTTCAGGTAGAACAAGATAACAGTGGTAATGAGTCGAGGCATAGAGTCTCAGTTGAAGATGCAGCATCCTGCCTGCCACGCACAGGCGTTGGGTTCACACTGATACACATGTGCGATATATTTGCGAATAACTTTCAGAGCCAGCAAAGACTAGATACTGTTTCATTCATTGGATCTGCTGGGGCCCTTCACACAGGCACCCAGTTGCACACGCACGCACCCCTCCTCCCAATACCAACCCGCTCACCTCTTTCGACGACTGTTTATGCCTCTATCCCAGGAGGATGAGCTCCATGGAGAATGACCCTCCAACTTGGAATCACATGACCACGGCTGGGCTGTAACCTCTCTGAGCTTGACATGCTCCGTCTGTAACTAAACCCACCCCGCAAGATGAATACATGCAAAAGTATTCCAAAACCAAACTCACTGCCATTGCGTGGCCGACAACTCACAGCAACTCTTTAGGACAGGGTAGAACTGCCCCTTTGAGTTTCCTGAGACTATTACTGTATGGGAGTAGAAAGTCCCATCTTTCTCCAGAGGAGGGACCTGTGATTTCAAAGTGCTAACACTGTGTAACTCGTTATGCTGACTGGGGCTCTGGTGAAAGTATTAGAGGCGGGGAAAGTATAGTGACTAGATAGTGATGGCATCACAATGACTTGCCTCTTTCAAAGAGATTCATAAGGCTAATAAAACTTGATGACTTTTAGGAAGGTCAAATAAAAGGAAAGCAGGGTGGGGGGGAGCCCCAGTGGGGGGATCCTCTTCTCCCATGCAGGATTCCTAGATCCAATGCCCAGGGAATGCACTTCAAGCACGGCTGCCACGCACCTCCCAGGGGAGGCTTGCATGCTGCTAGGAAGCTGAACAGGTTTCAGAGAACTTCTAGACTATGACGGACTAGGACACAAGACCTAGTCATTCACTTCCAAAAACCGACCCAGGAAACCCCCAGATAACACAGTCGATGAATCTGCAACTGGTCCCAGAGATAGCAGAGGAGACCCAGCAATATTTCCTTCTGTCGTGCATAGGGTTGGCAGGAGTTGGGGGTGACTGGATGCAGCTAGCAACCACAACAAGTCACAAAAATACACGAGGGATATAGCCATGCCTTCCTGAGAGGACGTTCTCAGGATCCACAGGGAAATGGAAAAGGGCGAGCTTGAAGAGTCCACTGAAGACCCGCCTCTGGCTTGAAGGATAAGCAGCCGTGCCTGCCAAGAGCCAGGGCCACACAGGAGAAGAGCCGAGCACGGGGAGGGGGTGGAGGCAGAAGGGAGACTCCAGGGGCCCTCGAGATCCTTGTTAAGACAAGCTGAGGTTCTGAGTTCTCTCCTGGCAGAGAGCCAATGGGTGGTGAGATCCTCTGGCCTTTAAAAGGCCTCCTGTAGCACCACTGGGTGGTGAGCCCGGTAGCATGCTGGCATGGCTAACTAGACTCCTGCAGGACCACAATAACCAAAACCAAACCCATGAGCCCAATCCAACTCACAGCGACTTGCGAGGACAGAAGAGAATGGTCCCATTGGGTATCTTTGCCGAATCTGGCTACCGCATCTTCCTCCCGGGGAGTGGCTG
This sequence comes from Echinops telfairi, assembly GCF_000313985.2. NCBI lineage: Eukaryota > Metazoa > Chordata > Mammalia > Afrosoricida > Tenrecidae > Echinops > Echinops telfairi. The sequence continues at coordinate 24,313,629 of NW_022111368.1, read as the reverse complement.
GTGAAGTGGAACTGCCAGCCTTCCAGTTAGCGGTGGAACACTTAACCATTGTGCCAGTAGGACTCCAAGGATGACACCACCAGGCCCCTCCACCCAGCAATCCATGCCGCACTCTCTAACCCTGGCCTGGCACCGTCAGATTCTACTGAGAACATGCTGCATCTGGTTGTCTGCTCCTTCCCCCTGCCACCCGGCCACCCGGCCACCCGCCCCATGGGCTGGCTGTTCCAGCGATCAGAGGCCCCGAGGTGCTGTAGATGGACTTCTCCCGTTTCCAGTCTTATTCAGTCTGATGGGCTTCACTACCCCAAATGGGCTTCCAAATTTATGTTTCCCAGACTTCTTGGCAACAAGGATTCTGGATGAGACTTAGGAGGCACAGATCAAACTCAAACACAGGTGGCTTCAGTTTGGAATGATTCACAAAGGGAGAGAGATATACCCAGGTCCAGATGCCAGTCAGGACAGAGGTGGGGTGGCTGTGGGGCCAGCAGCTGTGCTGGCAGCTTCCTGGGCTGCCTGATTTGTGGTGTGATTGTGGACATTATTCCTGTCAGGTTAGCGTCGAGCCGCCCCCAACCTCACCTTTCCTAGTAATTCTGAAGGCTAACTCTGTTCCTTCATAAATCTCTGCTTAAGCAGAGTGGATTCTGTTATCTGCAACTGAGACCCTGGACTGGTCTAGTCAGTTACATGCTGCAGATCCCTGGGGTAAAAGCACACCGTCAGTATATCAGAGAAGCTATGACTTAGAGAACCATTATAAGAAATGCTCTTGTGAAATGATTTTTCTTAAACACACATTTTTTTTAATCCTTTAACATTAAAAAAATATATATGGCAGGAGCCCTGATGACTAGTGAGTTACCCACCGGACTGCTAGCAGCAAAGTCAGAGGTTCAAAGTAGAAAAACGGGGCTTTCTACTCCTATAAAGAACTACAGTCTCAGAAACTCACAGGGGCAGTTCTAGTCTGTCCTATAGAGCTGCTGTGTGTCAGGACCCATTCGACGGCATACGTTTTTGAGTGTCCATTGTAAATAAAAACAACAACAACAGCAAGATTTCCAGAAAGTATGGCTGTGCTTCCTCCCCCTCTGCTGGAATGAGTTTCATTTATAGGGACAACTGGGATGGGGGTGGGGGGGTGTCATAAAAGTGAAGGACATGGTTATATTTGAAAAGACCTATTTTCGTCTACTTTTTATATTAGGATTGGCATGCCAAAATGCACTGCCTTCTCCAAATGAGAACCCACAATTCTAATAGGTGGATGTAACCCAAAACACAGCAGCAGCAGCAGCAGCAGGAACCGTGGCCCCCGAGTGACTTCTGACTCACAGCAACTCTATGTGGGGTTTGGGGGAAAGGGAGCAGATAGCTTCTCCTTTCTCCCTGAGAGCGACGGGCGGGTTGTGAACCAGCAGCCCCATTAGCGGTACAGCGCTTACCCAAAATGTCAACTGTTGTGAGACCATCCGACAGATGATCAGCTGTCGCAGCAGACCCCATGCATAGTTGGGTCCTTTCCAGAGATACTGCCATTGTCATGACCCGCTTCATTATTTCTGTCGTCTCCACTGCTGTGCGGATCACCCATGGCAGGTGGGAGGGAGCACGGAGTGTGAGTGGGCTAGGGGACCAATGATACTGAACTCCTTCCTGAAGCTTCTGCTTTGATATTTTTAGGAAAAGACATTTTGAATTTTTACCATGTACAAGACAGCCTGGTGTCCGTTAGGGGAATGGGACCTGCTTATATTAGAATTGTCTGCTTCATGGAAAAGCATGCTTCTCTCTGGGGCCTGGCTGCTTCTGCCTGGGCAGCACTGACGCACAGAACGTCACAGGCCCTGGCCACGGTAACTCCTGGCAGTTCAGCGTTTTCAGTCTGTTCACCCTGAGAGTGGCACACTCACAAGGTGCCCCCGGGCCCCTAAAGCTTTCATGAGCCGGCAGCCACCTCAGAAAAGGGATTTAGGCATCGAGAGATGCCTTTTCAAGATGACAGATGAGGAAAGAAAGATTGACTTCACTCTGAAACGTTAACTGGCCTTATAGATTTAAACAAGAGGATGAAATTCTGCTTAGCCTGGAGGAATTTCAGATTAAAAAATGCCAAGCCACTAACAATCCCAGCAGAAAACTACCATATGGAAAAGTTATCAACGTGTCCTTTTAGAAGCAGAAAATCATTGCAATGTTTTTAAGTATTCAAAAAAAATCCATTAAACATGTTTCTGGGCATTTTTCCTTTCATTGGAGTGAGAACACTCTTCCTATTAAAGACAGAGCGAACTATTCATGTGCTCAGAAGGGCGACGGGCTAATTGCTGGGGAGGGATAGAAATCCGGTCCTGAGCCCAGGCCGGGCTCCCACGCCAGCCTGAGGCCCTGGCTCTGTGGGCGCAGGCACTGCAGATGGAAACCCCACTTCTTTATTCAGAAGGCCCCTCTGGGAAGCCCAGGCCCCACACTGGAAGGAGATTGATAACTGTTATTTCCCTGGCAGGGTGGGTGGGGGTTGGGGGGAAGCTGCCACCTTTCCCCACATCAGACTTAGACAGTGGGAGGTACAGGGACTGTGGGGGTGGGTGTCAGAGTTGAAATCAACTTTTTTTTTTTTAAGGTCTTATTTTCCTTCCCCCACTATGGCACATTGCAGGCTGGTTTGATCTGTCTTTCCAACGCTCGGAGAGGAAGGGCAGTGGAGGAGCATAATGAATGTCACTGAACGGTGACATTGCCCTGGGAGGGTTGTTAAGGTGCCAACGGTTTTGCTACAGAGAGGTTTACCCCAGGTGTGGTTTGGTTGGGAAGGACGGGAAGAAGAAGGGTGAAGCATGATGGTGACTGCGTGCCCCGGGCCAGCTCAGCGGGCAGTGCTCTTGTGGGGAGGAAGGGCAGGGTGACAGCAGGCACACAGACCTGTCAGAGCTGGAGGGGATGGTGGGAGCCTCCAGGGTGGGGGTGGGAGCAAATGGTTAAGCGTGGAACTAGTACCTGAAAGGTGGGAGCTTCCATCTTGCCCAAAGCTGCCTCAAAATACAGGCCAGGCGAGCTCCCTTGGCAAGGTCACACAGCCCTGAAGAACCTCATGGGGCAGTTTGCCTCTGAGCAGGTGAGGGTGTTGAGAAGGAATGGATGGGTTTCCCAGAGTTTGGGGGGTGAATCAACCTGTGGGCACAGTGGTTAAGTATTGGATTGCTTTGAACCGAAAGGTAGGCATTCAAACCCACCAGCTGCTCTGATTGAGAACCGACGAGGTTCTCGTGCCTGTGAAGATGGACAGCCTCTGAGGTCTCCGTGAGGGGGAACGGGCTCCAGGGTGGGGGTGGGGGTGGGGACAGCGTGTGACTCACTCCAAGACGAGAGCCCGTGGTAACTGAGCGCACACGCAGCTAGCTCCTCTGCTCCTGCCTCACGCCGCCACATCCCACTTCCATTGAAATGGAAGCCCACAGAACTACGCGCCTCTTTCCCCCACGGGGCTATGAAGGCAGCTGGGAGTGTCCATTTTCGGAAAATCTTTGGAACAAAGGCAGGAAGAGGGCCATGGGGGTGTTCCCAGTGGAAAAGTTCTTCAGCTCAGAACAGACACCTAAATATGTGTCTTCTGGTGGCAAAATTCGGTTCCCAGACGAAGTGTCCCAACTCCGGGGCCTGAGTCTGAGTCTGGGTGGCATCTTCCCAAGCCCAGAAGTCCCAGGTTCCTGGCCTGCCCACAGAGATGTCTGCCTCTGTGAGATGGTGGTTCCCAACTGCTGCGCACGGCGTTCCCTGCGGAATACTAGCTCTCCCCGTCCCACTGCTGCTTTCTGGTGAAAACTCCGCACTCCTTTAAGTCGCAAGAGCGGAACAGAGGGAGGGTAGGAAAGAGGCTGTTTTCCATGGAAGAACCATCTTTTCATCAAGAGCACCATGCTGAGCTATTACACACATCTACAGAAAGGCCTTCTGTCTTCTGGGAAGGGAATCAGAAGCAATTCACTTCTCAGGGCCTGACTTGGTGCCTCACTCTAAGCGACAGCCTCATTCTAGCTTTTACTTTCCTTCCGCCTAGGCCACCATCCCAATGTCTTCATGTGGGGTGGAAACCAGCCCTGCACATCTGGCTGTGAGTCTTCAGGGCCCATCACTTCTGAGCAGACAGACAGATTTCCATTTCTTTTTCTGTCAACGCTGCTCTAAGAAGCCAGATACGAGGAATCAAGAAAATGCAGAGAGAAGGCATTCATGATTCCTTTTCTGGAAGCCCTTTGCCTTTGGGATTTGATGCTAGGAAATGAATGACCTTCCTTTGTTCCCTTTCTCAGTAAAAGACAAACAGATATAGGGTCATCAAGTCAATTCTGACTCATAGCAACCCTACCAAGGGTTTCCTACACTGGAACAAATAGCCTCATCTTTCTCCCTTGTGGCAGCTGGTGGATCTGAATCACCGACCTTTCAGGTGCCAGCTCAGTGCTTATCACACAGTGCCACCGGGCCTTCCTCGCTGAAGGGGAATGGAATCCTGCAGGAAGCCATAAGCTAGCACACTCAGCCCAAGAGGCTGCCCCAGCACAAAGCAAGGGAAGGGCTTGCCCACATGCTGTGGTTTGAAGATCTGCCGGAAGTCTTCAGAAAAGGGAATTACATTAATCAGTGCACTCTGTACTGGGTACCACAGCCATATTCTCTCCGTCTCTCATTTAATCCTCACAACCTTGAAAAATCTTCCGTATGCTGGAGCCCTGGTGGTATAGTGGGGAAATCACTGAGCTACTGAATGCAACGTCAGCGGCTCAAAACCACCAGCTGCTCAGGGGGAGGCAGAGGAGGCTTTCTACTCCCTTAAAGAGTTAGTCATGGGAACCCCTGGGGGGAGTGCGACCCTGTCCAATAAGGCCGCCATGAGATGGCCATGAGTTCGGTTTGGGTTTGAGGCCCTCTCTTTTACAGACTCCGACAGGTTGTCACCTGCCCAGGGTGGCTTAGGGGCTAAATGGTGACAGTGGGACCTGAAGCAAGGTTAGTCTGCTTATACTTCTCTCCTCCTACAGAATATACCACGCCCTTCTTAGACCCTTCCCAGAGTGCCCGCTTTTCATTTTCATCAGCCGCATGTGAGTTTCCTGTAGCAAGGCGCCTAGGTGGCTGCTGCTTCTGAGTTGTATGGTGCACAACCTGCACAGATGAATGCTCCCACTCTGGTTATCACGTTATGCTACTTAAGAAAAGCAATACTGTGGTTCAGCAGCACCTAACAGGGTTCCTTCGCCACCGATACTTCATAGCATACAGTCTCTGTGCACTTGCCTCAAAGGACAAAAGACAGGAAAGCGTGGCTAACGGGGTCAGGAAGAAGGCTGAGATGATGCCAAAGCAAACAGTGACACCGTGGTTTCTGTGTGGATTCACTGCGTGATGACACAACACTTGGTGGCATTAATATTTGCTTTTAGGTCTAATGTGAAATGTCACCTCAGGTGGCCTCTTCTCCCCTTGCCTATGACGCAACCCCCTACCCTGTGCTTTGCTTTTCTAAATAATAAGAGCAGTAGTTAAGGGATGTTTCGGTGATTTCTGAGGAGCTCTGGTATTGTAGTGTATTATGTGTTGGGCTGCTAACAACAAGGTCAGCAGTTTGAAACCACTAGCCACTCTTCAGGGGAAAGATGTTGCTTTCTACTCTCCTAAAGAGTTACAGCCTTAGAAACCCACGGGTGGTTCGGCTCTTTCCTGTAGGATCACTGTGAGTTAGAATCGACTCGATGGCAGTGAGTTTGGTTTGAACTCAAGGCTTTCTCAATCTATTCGTTGAATTTCAACAGGCTTTCCAAAAGTTCATGATCTGCCTCTGCCCAAATCCTTGCATTAAGAAACCTGGAACTGGGCTGTCTCCAGGACATCAGAGATTCTAGTGCTGAGCTGGGTGGCATTAGAGACAAGGGATCATGATGGGATCACAGTTCCTCTATAATGGGAGATGAACAAAGAGCTGATGAAGCTTACAGACCGGCTGGGGAGACCAAGCTTCCCAATCCCAGGGGCTCAAGAAACGGAAAGGATGGCATCCAACGATTGGACAGTGGGTGGGAATTGTCTCTGGACAACAGTTCCAAAGAGTCTCAGTGCATGAGTCACATACCGCTCACCATACATTCCAGGTCTAGGCTACATTGCAGATGGCATTAGGAATGTCACTTAACCTCTCTGAGTCACAGTTTACTCATCAATAAAATTGGGGAATGTCTGCCTCATGAGGTGGTCATGAGCATTACATGAAAATATATGTAGGCTCATAGGAAAGGAGCCTTAGTGGCGTAGTGGGTTACAAGTTGGGCTGCCAACAACAAGGTCAGCAGTTTAAAACCACCGGGAGAATGATGAGGCTCCCTACTCCTGTAAAGAGTTAAAGTCTCAGAAACCCACAGGGGCAGGGCCGATTTGACTCACCATCCACACGATGGCAGTGAGATAGGGCACATGAGATGAACAAAATGATTTAAAAGCTGGTCTCAAAATCTCCTTCACACAACCAAACAGATATGCGGGTATAAGATAGAGCCACAAGACAGTGCCACGGAGAAAAGGAATTACAGGCCAGTGGTGGATATAGCATGGTGGTTATATCCAGGGGGCAAAGATGAGGCTGTTTGGCTCCATAGAGATTGAGAGCCTCAGGACCCCTATAATGGATTGCTGTGAGTCAGAACTCACATGATAATGGAGGGGTAGGGTTAATGCTCTCTGAAAGGACCCTTGGTGGCACTGTGGTTAGATTGCTAACCAGAAAGCTAGATGGTGGTTTGAAGCCACCAGCTGCTCTGTAAGAGAAAGCAGTGGCAATCTGTTTCCATAAAGATGAGAGATCTTGAAAACCACCGCTCTGTCCTGCTGAGTCACTGGGGCTTGGAATCCATCTGACAGCAGGGGCTTCCGTTTGGGGTGTCGGAACACTCCCTGAGATCCCTAGGTGGCACAAACAGCTGGCACAAGTATACTAACCTAAAGGTTGGAAGTCTGAACCCACCGAGCAGCTCTGTGGAAGAGAGATCTGGAAATCTTGTTTCCATAAAGATTATTCTGTATGGCATGGGGTCAGCATGAGCCTGGATCTGCTCATTGGCAACAGGTTTAGTTAGAGGTCATTGAACTGAACAAACTTTAAAGTCCTCTGAGAGAGAGAGAGAGAGAGAGAAATATAAAATGTGAGATCTTTCATTCACTTGGAAGTTCTAGAAAGAGCATTGTGATTTTTTTTCTTCTTCTTCTTCTTCCAACTGGGCATTGATTTTATATGAGAAACATCCTTTCGGCTAATCCAGATCAGGAGAATTGGAGCAGTCACTTCTTTTAAAAGCTGGAAGCTGTTAGAAAGCTTTGCTCACAGGCACAGTACAATTTACAACCTCAAAGCACATGAGGTTTAGAAGACATTTCGAGACAAACGGTGGCAGGGAAAAGCTATAAATGCTGCGTGTCTTGGACTCAGTTGCAAAGTTCAGACTCAGGAGGTTTGCTCTGTCAAGTAGGCAAACAGAATATATAAGGCTAGAGTTACCCATCTGGGAGTCGTTGGCCTACGGATTGGATGGGATTTAAAGCCATGAGATTGCATCGACTCGCCAGGTTATTAAGTGCTAGGAAGAGTGTGGAAATCCAAGGGCTGAGTCATGGGAGCAGAGCTGGTTTCTGCTTCAACATAAACCAACCCCCATTGGTAAATGACTTTAAGTCAATGGGCTATAAAAATTGAAGTAGTATTCGATCTTGCAAGTCTGGCTAGACCAGAGGAGGTACACTGGTACAGATAGGAACTGAAAATACAGGGAATCCAGGACGGATGAGCCCTATAGGACCAGTGGTGTGAGAGGCAAAACAGGGAGGGTAAAGGGAGAATGTGTAGGAAAGAGGGAACCGATTACATGGAACTGTATGTGACCTCCTCCCTGGGGGACAGACAACCGAAAAGTGGATGAAAGGAGATGTCGGACAGGGCAAGATATGACAAAATACCCATTTATAAACTATCGAGGGCTCATGCGGGAGGGGGGAGCGGGGAGGGAGGGGAAAAATGAGGACCTGATGTCGGGGGTTTAAGTGGAGAGAAAATGTTTTGAGAAACGATGTACAAATGCGCTTTACACAATTGATGTGTGTATGGATTGGGATAACAGTTGTATGAGCCCCTAATAAAATGTTTTAAAAAAATTGAAGTAGTAAAAAACCCTGCATAGATATACAAAATATACAGTCAAAAGTGAATGGAAAGAAGGAAAGGCCACTTCTGGCAGAAGAAATGAGGGACATCTCTTTTTTTTTTTTTTGATAGTTATATTTTATTTTATTTTAATCATTTTATTGGGGGCTCATACAACACTTATCACAATCCATACAGCCATCCATTGTGTCAAGCACGTTTGTGCATTTGTTGCCATCGTCACAGGGACAACATCTTAGCAGTGGTGCCAAATAAGCATGGCCTTGAGGGACAGAGACTATCAGCAGACAGAAAAGGGAGAAAAAGGCAGAGGCAGAAATTTGATGAAAGAAAAGTCCAATTCCCATACAGGAAATGTCGTATAAAGAGTAATGGAAATTGACCAGAAAGCTAGGTTGTGATAGATTGATATGGATTGATATGGACCTGGCTTGGTGGCCACTGGAAAGCCACTGATGTTTGAAGAGTCAGAATCATGTGACAGGTTTTGCATGTCAACTTGGCTGGATCAGATTCTCAGCAGTTTTACAATGAACAACTAATAACCCCCCATGACCTGGCCTAACACGATGTAACCAGAGCCAATCAGTTGTAAAAAGATTAAAGTGGAATGCAACACCTTTACTCAGGTCACAGCTCTAACACAATCAATTAAAAGGAAATTTCCTTAGAGGTGGAATTTGCTTCCAATAGAAGTGGACACTGGAAAAGCTTGTTTGCTTTTTGCTGGATTTGGATCCTGCATCTGGCTCATGGACCCAAGACTCTTTGGACTTGAGCCAAGGTTCTGCTATCTGACTTGCTGACCTTGGTTTTGTTTACCTCGACAGCCACATAAGCCTGCTGCTGACCTTGAATTCTTTTGCCTCTGCAGCCACCATGCCAGTCTTGGGTTCATTGGCCTCCATAGGTCCACAAGTCAGGAGAAGCCCCCAGCTTAATCTGACCCTCAGACTTAGAACCTGCGTGACCTGGCCCTGGACTTGCCCACCTCTACAGCTGTGTGAGCCATTTTCCTTATATACATCTATATATATACATATACATATATATACATATACATATACACACATATATATATGGTTTTGAACCCAACCTAAGATATGTGCTATACCACAACCACCAGAACAAGGCCCTGTATCTCTGATCCCTGCATGGGGAGTAGTTTCAAGGATTCTTAGGGGGAATAGCAGAGGGGTAGCAGGCAGTCAGGGAGCTTAGAACAGTGGTTGTTTACCAACCAGTACAGTATTTCAACCACCAGTCTGGCTATACCACTGAGCACTGGTTCAATACCAAGAGTATCAATGAGACGCTATACTCACAAGCATGGACTGTTTCAAGGTCACTTAGGTCCTTCTCCCAAGATAAACTCCTTCTAATGAATAAATTCTAATTAATAAATAAGGCCCTTTCTGTGCAATAAAGTTTTATCCTCTTTGTACAACTTTTGTGAAACCTCCAGTGTAAAATTTTTCCTTAGGCTGTATCTTTTACTCAATAGGTCCTAGTTTGTCGTTACTTACTAACAGGTATAGGGAATCCCATTCCTAATTTGGGCTAAGCTACAGAACTCTGAATTGTGCTCATAGGGAACCTGTCCATGGATCAAGAGGCATTTGTATGAACAGAACAAGGGAATACTGACTGGTTTAAAATCAAGAAGGGTGAGTGTAAGTTTTGTGCCTTCACCCCATATCTATTCGATCTGTACACTGAGCAGATAATCAAGGACTCTGGATTATATGAAGAAGTGGGTATCATGACTGGAGGGAGGCTTATTAACAATCTAGAATATGCAGATGACACAACCTTGCTTGCTGAAAGTGAGGAGAACTTGAGGCACTTGCTGATAAAGAGCAAGGACTACAGCCTTCAGTATGGATTACAACTCAATGTAAAGCAAGCAAAAATTCTCACCACTGGGCCAGCACGCAACATTGTGATAAATGGAGAAAAAGTTGAAGTTGAAGTTGATTCCACAATCAGTACTCATGGAAGCAGCAACCAAGGCATAAAACAATGCATTGTATTGGGTAAATCTGCTACATAAGACCTCTGTGGTAGATATATAATTGTTTGTCAGTTTGAGGGTTAAGAGTGTAGGGGTGGAGTCTAGGTTGTCAATCGGATCATAGCCAATGAGACTCTGTGTGGGCATGGCCTTCTGAGAATCCTGGGAAATATTTTACTTCCTCCTTGGAGATGGGAGACTCTCTGCTCACACCCTGGGAGACATAGCAGCTGACAAGACACATGGACCCACCCTGATGCAAAGACCCCTGCCAGCGCTGAGATGTTTCCAATGACACTGGATCCGAAGACTTTCTACCCATTGGCCTGTGATCTTCTACATTCGGCATCATTGCATGTGTTTCGTGAGTCTGAAGAGGACTTTATAGATTGCTATCAGATCAGACATATGGGCTAATCTCGGACTTATGGACCTGATCTGGACTGGGCTGGGTTGTATTCTCAATGTTCAATTGCTCTTGTATATAAAGCTCTTTCTTATACACATGTATGTCAATGGATTTGTTTCTCTAGGCTACCCAAACTAACACAACCTCCTTAAAGTCCTTGAAAAGCAAGGATGTTACTTTGAGGACTGAGGTGTGCCTGACTCAATCCATGATAATTTAATTGCCTCATATGCATGTGAAAGCTGGACATTGAATAAGGGACACTAAAGAATGGATGCATTTGAATTATGGTGTTGGTGAAGAATATTGAAAGTACTGTGGACTGCAAAAAATAAAATAAAAACCAAATAAATCTGTCTTGGAAGAAGTACAGCTAGAATGCGCCTTAGAAGCAAGGATGGCTAGACTTTGTTTCCATACTTCAGACAAGTTATCGGGAAAGACCAGACCCAGAAAAGAAGATGATGGTTTGTAAAGTAGAAGGCCAACAAAAAAAGAGGAAGACTCTTGAAAAGATGGATTGACACAGTGGCTGCAACAATGGGTTCAAATATAAGAGCAAGAGTGAGGATGGCACAGGACAGTTGGAACTGACTTGGCAGCACCTAGCAACAACAACAGATGAGGGATGAAGTGGAAACGAGAAGGAAGAGATAAGTGAAAGCAACATTAGGAAACTAGAATCTCTCAGGACTCAGTTTCTGGATGATAGAGAAATAACAGAATATTTAAGACAGATAAGCTATCAGGAACAGATCATTGGTATGAAAGTACTATCATTTTAATGAGATGAGGAAGTTAGAGCATGAACTGGTATAGGCCAGGAGGAAAGGAATAAGGAGAAGTGATTTTAGTTCCAGACAAGCTAAATTGGAGACATCACAATGGAAATGCCAACAGGCAGTTACAAATGTGGGAATTGAGCAGGGAAAAAAGCAGATGGGAGCAGTCTTAGATATTTTGGGATAGGAGCCACAATCTTAAGTTCTCCCCAAAAGGGAGAGTTAACAGCGGAAAATAACCCCCTGGGGATATGATATATTAGGAAAAGTCGAACTCGTGATAAAGGACGGCAGAGAAGCATGGTGTGTGGGAAAAGTTCATGGTCAAGGCTGTAGCAGAAAAGAAGGACGACGTTGACTGATGGATGAGGTTTCAAGAAGGAATAGTTGAACAAATATAATACTATTATTATTTTTTATTTTACAAGCTTTATTTAGGCATAATATGCAAATGCAACAAGGAAGCAGATGGACTTTGAGCCTCTACTTAAATCTTACCTCAGTTCAAGAATGGTTTGTTCTAATAATGAGGCGTTGTATGTATGATGCCTTCCTGACAGGATCACTGAAGACAAAATGAGTGCATAAGCAAATGTGGCGAAGAAAGCTGATGGTGCCCGGCTATCAAAAGATATAGTGTCTGGGGTCTTAAAAGCTTGTAGTCAAACAAGAGACCATCTAGCAGGGAAGCAACAAAGCCCACATGGAAGAAGCACACCAGCCTGTGTGATCACGAGGTGTCGATGGAAAGAGGTATCAGAAGTTCAAAAACCAGCAACCAAATTGATGTGAAGGGTGTGGATGTAGTGGAGACCCAAAACTCACCTGTCAGATAACTGGACAGTCCTCAGAAGGGCCACACGAAGAGTTGATAAATTCAGGGTGAGGTATGGCACTGATGAACCACATAACTATCCTCTAGTTCTCTAATATTTCCTCCCCTTACAATTATGGTTTTTGTTTTACCTCATTAATCATGTTAGATTTGCATATATTCACCTGTATATTTAAGATCATTCATTACATGAAAGCCAAGCTAGATAGCCCTTCAGAAACAGTAACAGGAGTAATGGGAGCTGATAGCATTGATGTCTATAAAGCCCCACTTGATGGTTTCGAAGAACCAAATTGTATATGAATGGATATATTGGATTGTGTAAGATATGGAAACAAAAAAACTGTTACAGGGAAAAATAATAATAATAAGGGTTCCAGTGTGGGAGGGAGGGGATAAAGAGGAGCTGATATCAAGGAGTTCAAGAAGAAAGAAAATCTCTGAAACTGATTGTGGTAGCAATTGTACAATCCTGCTTGATGTGGTTGAACTATGAAATGTTATATCTGTAAGAGCTCCCAATAAAATGATTACAAATTAAAAATAATTAAAGTATACAATCCAATATTTATAATATATTTATAGAGGTATGCAGCCATTAACACAGTCAGTTATAGAACATTGCCATGACCCCCTAAAAGCAGCCCCATTCCCTCTAGCCATCACTCCCAATCCCCCCCGCCTTTCTCCTAGTACTATTGTTTTTGTTGTTAGGCGCTATCCAGTTGGTTCTAACGCATAGCAACATGATGCACAACAGAAGAAAACATTGCCCAGATCTGCACCATCCTCAAATTGTTCTCCTTTTTTAGCCCATTGTTGCAGCCACTGTGTCAATCCATCTTCTCAAGGGTCTTCCTCTTGTTCATGGCCCTCTACTTTCCCAAGCTTTATGTTCTTTTCCAGGAACTGGTCTTTCCTAACAAGATGTCCAAAGTATGTAAGACAAAGCCTCACCATCCTCACTTCTAAGGAGCATTCTAATTGTACTTCTTCCAAGACAGATTTGTTTGTTTGTTTTTTGCAGTCCACAGTACTTTCAATATTCTTCACCAACACCATAATTCAAATGCATCCACTCTTCGGTCTTCCTTAGTCAGTGTGAAACTTTCTCATACATATGAAGCAATTGAAACTACCATGGATCAGGTCAGACACACCTAGTCCTCAAAATAACATCCTTGCTTTTCAAGGACTTTAAGGAGGTCGTGTGTAGCAGATCTATGCAATGCAATGCATCGTTTTAGCTCCTGCCTGCTGCGTCCATGAGTATTGGTTGTAGATTCAAGCAAGGCGAAATGCTTGACAACTTCAGTCCTTTCTCCATTTTTCACGATGTTGCCTACTGGTCCAGTGGTGAGAATTTGTGTTTGCTCTACATTGAGTTGTAATCCATATTGAAGGCTGCAATCTTGGCTCTTTATCAGCAAGGGCTTCAAGTCCTCATGTTCAGCAAGCAAGGTTGTATCATCTGCACATCACAAGTTGTTAATAAGCCTTCCTCCAATCCTGGTGCTACATTCTTCTTCATATACTCCAGTTTCTCTGGTGCAAGCACTAGGCAACCATAATTTCTATATATATATATATATATAGAACACTTAGCATGTTTTCATGGTTCATTCATGTTGGAACATTGTGGGATACAGAGAGGTTTTACCCCAAGTTGTCCCCACCAAACCTAACCATATATAGTCATTGACTATACACTTGGAAGTCAACTGCTTAGAGGGTAAGGATAGAGGATTGCTCCCCTGAAGGAGAGCCCAAAAACAAGGTCAAACCAACTCAAGAATGGCCAAGGTTAGGCTGCCATCTTGAATCTAGGGTTCGCCCATCTTGTCACAAGTGTACCTCTAGCGCCTCTCTTTCCTATTGAGTGTACACACTAGCTCATCCCCCTTCCGGTTGCACAGAAGGCCTACCGTGCAGCCCCTTCCTGTTACGTATGTGGTTGGTTACCTGTAAGCAGGGGGACTTGCACGTCCCTGAAAATGTATATATAAACCGTGATTGGAAATATATTCCCTCTCTCTGTGCAGACCTGGCTGCTGAGATCATGGCCATCTGAGAGGTAAGCATGCTTTATCTTGTCTGATGTCTCTTTAATTTTACCCTTCAATTACACAACCACCTCTTGGACCTGTTCCATTGTGGGGGCAGGTACCCCACAGAACATGTGTTGGTACTTAATTCCTTTTTGTGATGAAGTAATATACCATTCTATAGATATAACACATTTTATCTGTCACTCATCCGCTGATGGATATTTGGGGGTTACAATTTTGGGCTATTGCTAATAATGCTGCTATGAACGTTTGTGTGTAAGGTTTGAGTGGACATAGGTTTTCATTTAGGATCCCTGGTGGTGCAATAGTACAAGAGCTCAACTATTAACCAAAAAAAAAAGGTCAGGGGTTTGAATCCACCAGCTGCTCCAAAGGAGAGAAGTGTAATGGTCTGCTTCGGTAAAGACTTACAGTTCCCTTGGCAGTTCTGCTTTCTCCTGCAGGGTCTTTAAGGTCAGAATCAACTTGATGGCAATGAGTTTTATGTTTCCAATTCTCTTGGGCATAGACCTAAGAATGAAGTTGCTCAAATAAGTCAAATTTTAATTCTTTTATAAACTCTTTCAAGAATTGTCCCATTGTTCTGCAAAGTGGCTGCAGTGTATGAGGACCCTGATTTCTCCACATCCTCAGGAGTACTTCTTATCATCGATCTTTTTAGATAATATTGAAATGAGATGGATTAATTTAGGGGCTGCAACAATGGACTTAAGCATAACAAGAATTGTGAGGGTGATGCAGGCCTGGCAGATGTTTCCTTCTGCTGTACACAGGTCAATGTGAGTCAGAGGCAACTTAACGGGACACAACAACAACAACAACAACAACAACATCTTTTTATTAGAACCATTCAAGTGGGTGGGTCTGACAGGAATTTTGGTTTGCATTTCTTAATGACCTATTACGTTCAGCATCTTTTTGTGAGCTTATTTGCCATTTTAATATATTCATTAGAGAGATGCCTCTTTAGATACTTTACCTGATTTTTGATTGTTATTTGTCTTTTTATTCTTGAATTATAACAATTCTTTATGCGCTCCAAATATATATCCCTTATCAGATATGCAAATATTTCTCCCATCCTCTAGGTTTATCTTCATGCCACAGGTACATTTGTTCATGCTAGAAAGTAGAGGGCACTTCTAAACATACACTCATGTCCCATTCCTTTCTAACAGGACTTGCCTAAATTAACAGCTAAACTGACGTATCATCTGCTAGGCACTGCAAATGACGCTGATTGGGAGAATGTGGGCAGCATAGAACGTGAAGCTTGAAAGCCTTCCTTCTTTTCCCCCCTCAGTGCTCTTAATCTTTTAAACATCAAACTCATTTCTTCCCAGATCTCCTGATAAATTTGGGGTAGTGGATGCATGGAAATCTAAACATTTTACATAAGACTTTGAAGCTTCTTGGCACAGGACAAGTGGCTTTGGATGGGCCAAATATCCGCAGCCAACAACTTGGAAAGCTGAGAAGCACACCGCTTCTTTCACTATCTTAATTATAATATTTGGAACACAAAGCTTTACTTTAGGTGAAATCAGATTTTTCCTCTGTTGTTGCTGCTATTCCTTTGAGTATCCTATCTAAGACTCCAATGACAATTCAGTGTCATAAGATTTACTCCTGGGTTTTCTTCACTTAAGTCACTGATCTGTTTTGAGTTAATTTTTGTGTATGGTGTGAGGTAGGAGTTCAACTTATTCCTTTTGCAGATATCCAGATGGGCCAAGGCCATTTGTTCGGAAGACTGTTCTTTCCCCCATTGAATTGTTTTGCCATCATTGTAAAACACGATTTGTCTGAAAGTATGGAAATGTATTTTTGGACTCTCACATCCTATTCCTTTAAGTTTTAATACTTGTCACTCATGCATTATGCCTTTTTTTTAATGTTAGGGCCTACACATCTACTTCCTGAGTTGTTGATTCAAGTCAATGTCATTTCCTTTAGACTACCAGCTCACTGTGAGTTCAAACAACATCTGGCAAATCTACCTTGAATTGTGGCAGACATAGCTTGTTATGCTTCATATGTCCCCAGTGGCAATATGCCTTTTACTTAATATCCCTTTTTGCTAGTTTTCCCTTATCTAAAGTCCACAGTGAAACCAACTGACTGTCCACACAGCCTGAAGTCACCAGGTACTGGTTTAGCTCCATGACTGAGGTTTGGCTGAACTCTGATGAAGAGATGGGATGGGATGGAAGATGCCATGATACTATTTTAAAGCAGTTCGCTCCCGTGTGGAGGGGAAGGGGCGTGAAAGATGAAGAGCAAGAAAGAGAAGGCGCCTCGGAGAGACAGGCAACGGGAAGGAATAAAGCAAGTACAACAGGAGAGAGGGGGAAGAAATGAAAGAAATGGACGTAACAAATTCTTATCCATCCTTGGCTTCATGTCCCCATAACCCAGCATAACCCAACAGTGGTCGAAGCACAGGCAGCCCACCATCGACTTCCCTGGCTCTGCTTCTTGCTAACAGTGCCACCTGGTGCAAGTCACTTGACCTCTTGGCATGACTAGAACTGTGTTCCCCTAAAATATATGCTGGAATCCTAACCTCTATGTACCTTCAGGTATAATTCTGTTTAAAAATAAGGGGGTTCTTCATTATGCTTGTGAGGTGATATCATTGCAAGGTGTGTACCAAACTTAATCA
>NW_022111368.1:24294272-24296330 GCF_000313985.2 Echinops telfairi | reverse complement strand
CTTTTAGTTTTGTCTCCGTTATTTTTTTTTGCTTACCTATATAAGATAATCGTGGGCAGCAAACCTGAGGAGAAAACAACAGGACTGGTGGTTCTAGAGGTACTTGGGGGGAGGAGGAGGGAGGGGAAAGGAGCTGTGAGCAAACAATGCCATAGACAGGGGAACAACTAGGGAATTAAAAGCAGCAGTGAGGAGGACGTAGAGATTCCAGTGGTGTTGGAGCAACAGCAATCTAGCGGAAAGAGATAACTTAGAGGCAGAAGAAGGGCGAGCATAATGGTGGGGCAGGATGAAGGTAAATGGAAACGGGAATGATCTAGGAAGCAAAGCTGTGGATACAGGGATAGACATAGGTGTGCCCTTATGTAAATATATTAATTCATAAAAATGGAGGTATTGGCCTATGTACATATGGTCTTTGGACCTCTGCTCAAGCCCTCCCTCAACGCAAGAACACTTTGTTCTAACAACCTGGCATTCTGTGATGCTCACCCTCCGGATACAATCGCTGGAGACAAAATGAGTGCAAAAGCAAATGTGGTGAAGAAAGTGGATAGTGCCCGGCTATTAAAAGAATATAGCATCTGGGGGTGGCCATCTAGCAGAGAAGCAACAAGCCCACATGGAAGAAGTTCACCAGCCTGTGTGGTCCTGAGGTGTTGATGGAATCAAGTAACAGGCACCAGAAGACCCCAAACAAAACAAAACAACATATTGTTGAGAATGAGGGCCTTCGGAGCAGAGATCCAAAGCCCATCTGCAGACAGTAGGACATCCTCTCACAGAAGGTTCACAAGGAAGGGATGAGTCAACCAGGGCACAGTACAGCACCGATGAAACAGACAACATTCCTCTGGCTCTTTGAGGCTTCCTCACACTCCACTATCATGACCCCAGTCCTGCCTTTCGTTGTGATTAGACTGGAGCATGTGCACTGGTACAGATACGCGCTCATGACACACAGAGTCCAGGTCAGACAAACCACTCGGGAGCAGAAATGTGAGTAGTGATTCTAACAAGACAGGGAGAAGGTGTGATTGCAATGATTGGTGCATACCATCCCCCCACCCCCACTCCTACTACCAGGGGGATGAACAGCAGTCAGTGTAAGCTGTGAAAATAATAGTAATGTCTAACTTATCAAGGGGTCACGAAGGTGGGAGGGGGAGAGGGAGGGAAAACAGAGGAGCTGATAGCAAGGGCTCAAATAGAAAGTAAATGTTTAGATAATGATGGTGGCAACATATGTACAAATGTGCTCGATACAATTGATGTAAGGGATGCTATAAGAGCTGTAAGAGCCCCCAATAAAAGGATTTTTTTAAAAAGAGCAGGCCAGCTACAGAGTCGGGCTCTCAGAGAAGGAAGGTGCCCCATGAAGATGGCAAAGAAGCGAGGAATGCCTGGGCTGCTTACAAGGAAGGACCTGACCGAGCTAAGACCTTGATTTGAACTTTTAGCCTGCGAAACTGTGAGAAAATAAATATTTGTTCTTTAAAAACCACCAACTTGTGGTACTTGAGCTACGATAACACTAGCTAACTAAGACACTCCCTCAGGCCTCAATTTCATCATCCATAATGTGTGGTAAGAGAACCACCTCAGAAGGTGGCTGTAAACAAAGCCATAAAGGCAATGTTCGTAACCGGTCCTGTGGCACAGAATGTGCAGTACATGCCAATCCCAGGCACATGAGACTGGCAGTTTCCTCTTGGCCTCCTCATCAGCTGTCTACATCAGTGGTTCTCAAACATCATGTGCAATAGAATCTCCAGAAAGGCTTCCTAATGCATTTTGCTGGGCTTCATCCACAGAGGACCTGGCTCAGGAAGTCTGGGATAAGACCACAGATTTACATTTCTAAAAAGTTCCCAGGTGCTGTTGCTGCTGCTGCTGCTGCTGCTGCTGCTGCTGCTGCTGCTGCTGCAGGAAGCACCCAGAGGGAAGGGCAAGAGAGAATAACAGCTTCTTTCCACCTCTGGCCTCCCAGTCTTCTGCCAGCACCTCCCATTGTCCAAAGCTAATGAAGCCAGTAGGCAAGGGAGTAAGAGAAATGCA
>NW_022111368.1:24277271-24294172 GCF_000313985.2 Echinops telfairi | reverse complement strand
TGCTGCTGCTGCTGCTGCTGCTGCTGCTGCTGCTGCTGCTGCTGCTGGCCAAAGAGTGCACTTGCACGATCATTGGTTTGCATTACTTCGAGCAAAAAAACAAAATCCCAGCCATGGACAGCTTCAATTCTCAAGTGGATCTAGTACTGTATTTGGAAGGAATACACGGAGCCACAGTCTCAGAAAGAAGTTGTCAACGTTCAAGCATTTCAAAAGGGAACATACGATCAAGAATGGATACTATTGAGGGGAAATGTCAAGCTGCAATGAAAGCATTGGCAAAAAAAAAGGGGGGGGGGCTCCAGAAATTGATAAAATACCAATTGGAATTTTCCAACTAATGAATGCTCACTCATCTATGCCAAGGAAGACAGCTACCAGCCAACTGGCTGGAAGAGATTCCTCTCTGTACCCATACCAAAGAAAGGTGACCTAACAGAATATGGAAATTATCAAAACATATCATTGCTATTACCTGCAAGTAAAACGTTGCTGAAGATCATTCAAAATGGTTGCAGCAGAAAATCAAGAGGAAGCTGCCAGAAACCCAGGCTACATTCAGAAGAGGACATGGAACAAGATGTATCATTGATGGCATCAGATGGATTTGGGCTGAAAGCAGAGAATACCAGAAAAATGTTGGCTTGTGTTGTATTGCCTCTGCGAAGGCGTTCATTCAACCGTGTGGCTCAAAACCACATATGGATAACATTGGGGAGAATGGGAACTCTAGACTATTCATTGTACTCATGTGGAAGGTACTTAGATCAAGAGGCTGTCACTTGAACAGAACAAGAGGAGCTGCATGGTTTAAACTTTTCTTAATATGACTGAACTATTGAATTGTGTGATATGTGGGTTATGTCCCAATAAGACTGTTTAAAAACAAAAATGAAAACAAACAAATCAGATTAAAAAGTCGTGTGTCAGGGTTGCATCCTTTCACCATATTATTCAAACCTGAGCAAATACTCTGAAAATCTGATCTATATGAGAAAGGACATGACAACCTGAGAAATGCAGATAACACAGCCTTCCTTGCTAGAAGCAAGAGGGCTTGAAGCATTCACTGATGGAGAGAAAAGATCACAGCCTTCGGTATGGATTGCAACCCAATACAGTGAACCCTCGTTTATCGCGGTTAATCGGTTCTAGACCCTACCGTGATAAATGAAATTCCACGAAGTAGGATTCCTTATTTGTAAATCAAATATTTTCATAGTTAGAGCATAGAGGATATGAAAAAACACCCTTTAGTCACCATTACACTCGTATTACCCAATTTATTAAACGAAAAAGGGAAAA
This sequence comes from Echinops telfairi, assembly GCF_000313985.2. NCBI lineage: Eukaryota > Metazoa > Chordata > Mammalia > Afrosoricida > Tenrecidae > Echinops > Echinops telfairi. Next base: position 24,292,867 of record NW_022111368.1, on the reverse strand, counting down.
TACAGTAAAACATTTTGGACGTTACAATTATCATTTATTAGTTATTATATTATTTATGGCATCAAGCGTGTACAGTATGAGCCACTCAGTGGCAGTAATGACAGAGCATGCGCTGTTACGCAAAAACCGCGATAGAGTGAAGCCGCGGAAGTCAAAGCGCGAAGTGGCGAGGGTTCACTGTATAGGGAAAACGGTATGGCTCACAACGGTTTTAGTAGGCAACAACATGATGAAAGAAGAGACTGAAGTTGCCCAGGATCTCGTTTTACTTGAATCCACAGTGGATAGTCATGGACGCAGCAGTCACAAAAATGAAACTATTGGTCGAATGTACGAGACCTCTTGGAAGCTGTTGGTGAATAGCAAAGATGTCACTTTGAGGACCAAGGCTGACCTGACACAAGCCAAGGTCATTTCAGTCTCTTTATATGCCCGAGAAAGCCATAGTCATTGTCCATGTTCAATACAAGGAAGACGGCGAAAGAACGCATGCATTTGAAGTACAATGTGGGCGAAGAACAGCACCAGCTCCCTGGACTTGCTGAAGAAACAAACAAATCGGGCTTAGAAGAAGTTAGCAAGAATGCTCTTTGGAAGCAAGGATGGTAAGACTTTGTCTCCAGGGCTCCTTATTCAAAAGTGAGGTAACTTTACCAATTTCTGGATTGTAAAAATACAGCCAACCCCAGATCCTGTGATAAACACATCTTTTAAAGTCTTCACTTGCCTATAAAGGGAGACATCTGGAATGATACGCATAGCACATGTGCACTTGAAACATTTAATGAGGCCATCTTAATTATAGAAATGTGTTCACTGTCAACACGAGTGTTAGGCTGAAGTCATTAAGAAAACCTCTTTTGCACCAAAATTTTGCAACATCGCATACTGATAAAATTATACTTGCCCATACAGAAGAAAATGCTTAGTCAGCTGCCTACTTTGGAGTGGCTATAAATAGCTCCTTGAAGAACATTTTTCTATAATTACCTTTTTATTTAAAAAAAATTTGTATTGTAGTGTGAGTGAAAGCTATTGAGCAAATTAGTTTTCCATTCAATGATTTCTACACATTTTGCTCTGTGACATTGGCTGCAATCCACTCAGCATACCACCACTCTTCCCACTTCTTCAGTGAGCGCTGTTTCCATCAGTCCTTGTTCCCTGCCCTTCCTACCTTCTGAGATTGGCTTTGGTTAAATGCTGCACTTTCGGTCTCCTGTGGTTGAAAGTACAGCCACCCCTAGTGTTACTTTCGATGGTCTAGTGTCTGGCTAGGAATTGTTCCCCTGGGCATAGGTGTAGTTCCAGGGGAGAAGTGTCTAAGGGCCATGATCTCAGGAGTTCCACCAGTCCCCGTCAGACAAGAAAGTCTGGTAGTTTTAGAATTCTGCTTTACATTTTTCCCTCCCTCCTTCTCTGCCCAGGACTTTGGCTGGCCACCTGGATCCATGGTAGACAGGCACCATCCAATTCTTCTTCTCTCAGGATATCGGAGGCGTGATTCATGTGGTCCTGTGGTCCATTAATCCTCTGAACTTATTGTTTCCCTGTGTCTTGTTTTTCTTCACTCTTCTTTGCTCCAGATGGGGAGAAACCAGTAAGTGTCTATTTTGACGACTGCTTACAAGCTTCACAGACCCCTCGTCAGTCGCTACTCACCAAGGTTGGATGTAGATCATTGCCTTTGTAGGCTATGTTCGGCCAACTGACCTGTCCTTACAACATGATGATCCTGAGCTCCCAAGTCCAGTACTTAGTTCTTCAGGGTGTTAGGTTATGGCTAAGAAGTTTTCAGGGGGCTTTGCTACCCCTGGATATATTCGCAGCAGATACAAATACATATGTAGAAATAGCCTACTCCAAACCTATGTTTACTCTTGAGTGTACTCCCCTTCCCCTTCCCACATCTCTGTGTGTACTCTTAGATACTGTTTGTTGTTACTATACCTGCAGGATCATGTCTGAAGCGGTATGTTGCCTTTTATTCTTGCGCACCTCCCAGTGTTTCCCCATGCCTTTGTCATGTTGTGCCATCCTGGCCCTTAGGCTACATTGCCTTTCCCTTCACCCAAGTCAATGCATGTCTACTCTCTCTGAGCAGCATAATGGTTCATGTTGGGCTGGTAACCACGAGGTCAGCAGTTTGAAACCACATCAATCACATCATAGGAGAAAGATGAGGCTCTCTGCTCCCATAAAGAGTTACAGTGCCAGAAACCCACAGGGACAGTCCTACCCCGTCTTCTGGTACCACTGTGAGTCAGAATCGAGGAGGGTTATGGGTTTTTTTTTTAAGGTTTTACTCTTTCTCATTCATTTACTGCCATTGAGGCAATTCTGACTCACAGCAACCCTACAAGACTGAGTAGATCCGGTAGGTGTCTGAGGCAGCAAATCTTTACAGGAGTAGAAAGTTCCATCGTTCTCCCTGCCCACTTCTAGTTGGTGATTTAGCCTCCCCTTCACCCCCACCCCCCAGCCCTGGTCATCACCAACGGAGTTTCTATGTGTGTGCTTTGCCTGAATTATTATAAAAATGGTCTCACACAATGTTTATGCTTTTGTGATTGACTAATTCACTCCACGCAATATCCTCCAGGTTCATCCATGTTACCAGATGTCTTGCAGATTCTTTGTTCTTCTCTAAAGCTGCCTGCTATTCCATTGTGTGCAAAGACCGTGTTTGTTTATCCATTCATCCACTGATGGGCACTGAGGTTGTTCCTTGCATGCTGTGATGAACATAGATGTGCATGTAAGAGGGGGCTTCCGAAAGCTCAGGGGAAAATGCCATCGTCTTCTCATTTCATTTGTCCACAAACATTTTTATGTCCTCTCATATACTTAAGAGTGGGGTTGGTGGATCATATGGCATCTCTATTTCCAACATTGAGAGGAAATACTTTGCCATTGTCCACAGTGCACTTGTACCATTTTACCTTCCTATCAGTGGTGTAAGAGAATTCCAGTCTCTCCACAACCTCTCCAGCATTCATTGTTTCCTGGTTATCTGGACTTTGCTGGGGTGAGATGATGTCTCGTTGTTGGTGTGATTTACATCTCTCTGGTGACACAGGAAGGAGCGCTGGTGGCGCCGTGGGTAAATTATTAAACTGCTAAATGCAAGCATGGTGGTTGCTCCTGTAAAGCCTGCAGTCTCCGAAATCCTGTGAAGCAGTTCTACTCTGTCCTAGAAGAGAGCAGTGGGCTTGGTTTGGGCTTTGGTTTAATGACTAATGGTCGTGAGTATTCCTTCTTGGGTTTGTTGGCTGCCTGTATGTCTTGTTTGGTGAAATGTCTGTTCATTCCCTGGTGGTATAGTGATTACACTTTGGGCTGTGATCCCCATGGTTGGTAGTTCAAAACCACCAGCAACTCCATGGGAGAAAGATTAGGCTTTCTACTCCAGTAAATACCTATAATCTCAGAGACCAACAGGGGGTTGATATAAGTTAACATTGACTCGATGGCAATGACTTTTGAGGTGGTTTTTTTTTTTAATGTTATGGCTGGAACTGCTTCTCTTTGGTGAGGCATGTGATATTAGGTGGTATTGACGATTTCTGAAACTTGTAGCTAAGGCAAGTGGAAGAAATGATAAAGTCAAAGAGCTGAACAGAACATTTCAAAGGGCAACTCAAGAAGACAAAGTAAAATATTATAATGACCTGTGCAAAGACCTAGGGTTAGAAAACCAAGAAGCAAGAACAGGCTCAGCAGATCTTAAACTAAAAAAACCCACGAAAATTCAACCCTTGAGTTGAAATATTGAAAGCTTCTATGGACAGAATATTGAATGAGAGGAAGCATCAAAAGAAGATGGAAATAATACAGGGAATCACTGTGCCTAAGAGAACTGGTCGACAATCCACCATTCTCAGGAGGTAGCATATAAGAACCAAGGGTTCTGAAGGAAGAAGTTCAAACTGCACTGAAAGCATTTGTCAAAAACAAGGCTCCAGAAATGGAAGGAATACCAATTGAAACGTTTCAACAAGCTGATGAAGCATGGGCGGCACTCACTCATCTATGTGAGAAAATTTGGAAGACAGCACCTGGCCAATGGACTGGAAGAGATCCATATTTGTACCTATTCCAAATAAAGATGACCCAACAGAATGCTCAAATTATAGAAAGATATCATTAATATCACATGCAATTAAAATTTTGCTGAAGATCATCCCACAACGGTTGCAGCAGTATATTGACAAGGAGCTGCCAGAGGTTCAGGCGAGATTTAGAGAGGATGTGGAACAAGGGATATCACTGTTGTGTCAGATAGATATTGGCTGAAAGCGGAAATACCAGAAAGATGTTGACTTGTGTTTTATTGACTATGCAAAGGCATTTGGCTGTGTGCATCATAACAAACTATGGGTAGCCTTGAGAAGAATGGGAATTCTAGAACACCTAATTGTGCTCCTCATGACCTGTACATGGATCAAAGGGCAGCTGTGGGAACAGAACCAGGGCATGCTGCATGGTTTAAAATCAGGACTCGTGTGTGTCAGGGTTCTCTCCTCTCCCAGAGCATCAGGGAAGCGGGATTATATGAAGAAGAATGCAGCACCAGCTTTGGGGGAAGGCTCCTTAACAACCTGCGGTATGCAGATGACTCGGCCTTGCTGGCTGAAAGTGAGGAGGACTTGTGTGAAACACCTGCTGAGGAAGATCAAGGATTGTAGCCTTCAGAGTGGATGACAGCTCAATGTAAAAAAACCCAAATCCTCACAACTTTACAGTAGGTGACATTATGATAAATGGAGAAGAGGATGAAGTTGTCAAGGATTTCATCTTGCTTGGATCCACAATCAGAACTCATGAAAGCAGCAGTCGAGCGGTCAAACAAAGCACTGCATTCGGTAAATCTGTTGGACAAGACTTCTTTAAAAATATTGAAACACCCCCTCGCAGGGGGATGAACAACAGAGCAGTGGGTGAAGGGAGACAGCAGTTGGTGTAAGACATGAAAAAAACAATAATTTATAAATTATCAAGGGTTCATGAGGGAGGGAGGGGAAAAATGAGGAGCTGATACCAAGGGCTCAAGTAGAAAGAAAATGTTTTGAAAATGATGATGGCAACAAATGTACAAATGTGTTCGATACAGCTGCATGTATGGAATGTGATAAGAGCTGTAAGAGCTCCCAATAAAATTATATATATATATATATGTCTATATATAGATAGATATAGATAGATAGATAGATAGATAGATAGATAGATAGATAGATAGATAGATATTTAAAAGCAAGGCGATTACTTTGAGGACTAAGATACTGTGAGGAGATTGCTTTAAGGACTAAGATGGACCATGGCATTTTCAATGGCCTCATATGCATGTGAACGTTGAACATTTAATAAGGAAGGCCGAAGAAGAATAATCAATGCATTTGAATTACGGTGAACTATTAACAGAACCATGGACTTCCAAAGAACATACAAATCTCTCTTGGAAGAAGTGTGCTCCTTCGAAGCAAGGATGGCAAGATCAGGATTCACAGACTTTGGCTATGTGGTCGGAGAGACCAGTCCCTGGAGGACATCATGCTTGGTAAAGAGGAAGGCCCTTGACAATATTGATCGCCGCGTGGCTGCACCAATGGACTTCAACATGAGAACCACTGTGAGCTGGCATACGACTGGGCAGTGTTTCCCTGTGGTACACAGATGGTCACTGAGTCAGAACCGACTGGATGGCACTTAGAAACAACAATACATGGCCCGAGGGCCGCATGTTCCTCAGCCCCGGAGCCTGGCAGGAGTATGTGGAAGCGAGCTCACCCCTGTTGCTGGATCTGCATCTTACATTTGGTTTGCCCAGTCTCCTGCCGACCCCGAGGTGTGAGTCAGAACTGACTTGATGGCAGTGAGTTTGGAGTGTCTATGCTTTTGATCCCAGGAGCCAACAGCAAACTGCTGATCTCAGATTCCTTCAGATCAGCGTCCAACAGCCTGCGGTCTACCTGCTTCCTGTTAGTCAGCTGCGGCCTCGACAGGAGTCGGGAAAAGCCTCCATCCAGCTTACAGCTGATGCACAGATTTGCGCTGGCCAGACTTGGCCCACTCCTACAGCGGTGTGAGCCACTTCCTCATATCAACCTTTCTATATACAGACAAGCATCGTATATACAGACAAGCATCTTCTCCAGAGAACCCAGCCTAACACGGCATCTCCGTGCTTAGAAGCAGCCACCTGTGAACACATTACATTCCCTCTCCTTCACTAATGTTCAGTTAAATGGGACACGAACCGAAAAACAGCTAAAGACAATGGCTAATTGTGCGTCAACACCCTTGCTTAAAGGGTGTTCCTGCAATGGTTGGGAAAATGCTTGTCTCAACACCTTTCTGGAGCCTTCACCGGTGCAGATGCGGAACAAATACCTTCCAGAGTTGAAGTCATTTCTCTGGGGCTCTAAGTGCTCTGACTCCGACTCTACGTTTACTTCTGGGATCCTCTCGGCTAATTGCAGGAATCGGAAAACCCCTCCCAACCCTCCAGCACATTTATACAGTTCACCCACATGTGTTTCACTGCCACATTCTTCTCCCGCCCCCCAGCTTCCAGTACTCTCTACACAGAGGACTTGTCTTTCCTTCTAATGTTTTACACATTTTGAAGCAAGGCCCTTGCCACATCCATAGATTCACTCATGAAAGCTGCCAGTTCAAGGTGAGGCAAGTTCAAATCCTTCTTGGGAGTATTGACAATTGTAGCTGGATTTTTCCTCAAGAAAACACTTGTCCTTTGCCTATTACATTAACTGGACGACCAGCAGGGACAACCGAGCAGTCTTCTCCTCTGACTGGCCTGCACTGGTCCCATGCTTGTGGACCAAGGTAAGGAAGCTCAATTTACCCTCAAGCCTTCCTTCAATAAAAAGAACTTGATTTGAAGATGACATGTGTATACACACACTCCTGTTCAAGCTGCAGCCCCAGTCCAAACAGTGCCCTCGTAGAGATAAATGCCAACATACCAGTACCATTCCTACTGCCCTACTGATGTGTTGCAGTGAGAACAAGCAAGAGGAGGGATCAGAGATGTGCAGTGAAGTATGCGGCACACGCCGGCCTTGACAGCAGTTCATGGACCAGCAAGACCTCATGGAGATGCGAGTGATGCCATGACCAGCTTAGGATTGGCATTGGCCTTAGCCATGCGGTAGGTTGGGTGGAAGAGGAGCACGGACCCTGGTCATTAGAGCTGGGTGAAAGCTCATTTCTGCCCATGTTTGCCACGTGACTTTCTCTAAGTCAAATTCCCTATCTGCAAACTGGCTATTTTAAATCACTTCCTTGTGGAGCCTTAGGAAGATGAAATGAAGTAATGTAAATACTTGGCACATAGCTACTAGGTGCTGCTTTTCTTGTAGCAACATTATTTATTAAAGTTTATTTTTAAAACCCTCTGTGGCAGTTACATAGCTTGTGAAGGGGTGGAGTCTAGCCTGTCAATCAAGTCATAGCCCATGGGGCCTCTCTGTGGGCCTGGCCTTCTCCTGAGGATTCTGGGAACTCCTATCTTCCTCCCTGGAGGTGGGGCACATATTCTCTGCTTTGTATTCCTGATGACAAGACACATGGAGCTATGTTAGAGCCCTGGAGCTGGAGGAGCCATGTGGAGACCCACGCCAGCGCTGAGCTGCTTCCACCACCACTGGATCCACAAGACTTTCCACCCACTGTCCTGTGATATTCTTGCATTCGATATCATTGCATGTGTTTCGTGAGTCTGAAGAGGACTTTATAGATTGGTATCAGACATATGGGCTAATATTGGACTTATGGACTCGTTCTGGACTGGGCTCTTTATAAAAATCATTTTATTGGGGGCTCATACAACTCTTATCACAATAAATACATAAAAACATTGTGTCAAGCACATTTGTACATTTTTTGCCATCATCATTTTCACAACATTTTCTACTTGAGCCCTTGGTATCAGCTCCTCATTTTTCCCCTCCCTCCTTCCCTTGATAATTTATAAATAGTTATTATTTTTTCATGTCTTGCACTGACCAATGTCTCCCTTTACACACTTTTCTGTTGTTCATCCCCCTGGGAGGGGTTATATATAGATCATTGTGATTGGTTCCCAGTTTCTCCCCCCACCTTCCCCTTCCCCTCCTGGTATCCCTACTCTCATTGTTAGTCCTGAGGGGTTTGTTTGTCCTGGATTCCCTGTGTTTCCAGCTTTTATCTGCACCCTGTACATGCTCTGGTCCAGCTGGATTTGTAAAGTAGAGTTGGGATCATGATAGTGGGGGATAGAAAGCATTAAAGATCTAGAGGAAAGTTGTATGTTTCATCGGTGCTGCACTGCATACTAATAAACAATCCGGAGGAGAAAACAATGGACTTATGGTTCGGGGGGACATAGGAGAGGGGAGGCAGGGAAAGGAAGTAAGTGTTAACAAGCCCAGGGACAAGGGAACAACAAGTGATCTACAATCGTTAGTGAGGAGGGCAATAGGATACCTGGTAGGGCTTGGTCAAAGGCAATGTAACCAGGAAGAATTACTGAAACCTGAATAAAGGCTGAACATGATAGTGGGACAAGAGGAAAGTAAAAGGAAACAGAGGAAAGAACTAGGAGGCAAAAGGCATTTAGTGAGGTTTAAATACAGGCATGGACATATGTAAATACATTTATATATAACAATAGAGAAATAGATCTATGTGCATATATTAATATGTTAAGTATCAAGGTAGCAGACAGACATTGGGCCTCTACTCAAGTACTCCCTCAATGCAAGAACATTTTGTTCTAATAACCTAGCGTTCTGTGATGCTCCCCTTCCCGCCATGATTGCTGAAGACAAAATGGGTGCATAGCAAATATGGTGAAGAAAGCTGATGGTGCCTGGCTATCAAAAGATACAGTGCCTGGGGTCTTAAAGGCTTGAAGACAAAAAGCGGCCATCTAGCTGAGAAGCAACAAAGTCCACATGGAGGAAGCACACCAGCCTGTGTGATCATGCGGTGTCGATGGGATCAGGTATCAGGCATCAAAGACCCAGAACAAAAAGTCATGTCAATATGAATGAGGGGGTGCAGAGTGGAGACCCAAAGCCCATCTGTAGACACTTGTTTTCTCAATAGTCAATTGCTCTTATATATAAAGCTCTGGGTTATACACGAGTGTCTATGAATTTGTTTCTCTAGTTAACCCAGACTAACACACCCTCTCAGTAAGTAAGTAAATGAGACCTAAATTCAAACTTATTTTATGAGAGAAAATGTGCATGAAGTAACTTCTGCAGGGAGTTTAACTCCAAGGAAGGATGCTTTACTTTCTTTCTTTTATATAATTTATAGCTTTTATTTTATTTTTAAATCATTTTATTGGGGGCTCATACAAATTGTATCACAATCCATACAGCCATCCATTGTGTCAAGCACATTTGTACATTTGTTGCCATCATCAATCTCAAAACATTTGCCTTCTACTTGAGCCCTTAATATCGGCTCCTCATTTCCCCCCTCCCTCATGAACCCTTTATAATTCATAAATTATTATTATTTTGTCATATGTTACACTGTCCGACTTCTCCCCCCACCCGCTTCTTTGTTGTCCATCCCCCAGGGAGGAGGTTATATGTAGATTCTTGTAATCACTTCCCCCTTTCCACCCCACATTCCCTCTACCTTCCAGGCATCGTCACTCTCACCACTAGTCCTGAAGGGGTCATCTGTCCTGGATTCCCTTTATTTGCAGTTGCTATCTGTACCAATGTACATCCTCTGGTCTAGGAAGGATGCTTTTCAAGAGATATTTCCAATGGCACCACCCCTTCTTAGAGGTGTGTGTATGTGTGTGTGGGGTGCACATGAATGTGCGTGTGCACAGGAATATACATTTCCTCCTCATCCTTGGAAGCACTGAAGTTAAAGGTGAGGCTTTATCACTTCCAGACTCCTCCAGCCCAGTTTTCCTCCCAGGGTCAACCACTTGATCTAATTGGCACAAAAGTCAAGTCAAGTTTTAACTGTACCAGTGGGCTGCATAAGGCCTTGATTGTCTTCTGGCAGCATCCTCCAGCCCTTGAGAGCCCGCTGCATTAAACAAATCTCTTCCTGCCCTTTCTACCACGGTGAAGCTTCAGTAGCACGAAGATGGCTCACCCAGCCTTGATATTTCCGAGACAGGGTGAGTATTCCTGAGTGTTCTTCTACAGGTGCTCCTAAGTCCTGGCTTCTAAGTTAGCTAGCTTCATGGTATTGGGTTCTAAACCCCATTCTTCTTATTTTTAAATCATTTTATTGGGGGCTCATACAATTCTTTTTTTTTTAATTATTTTATTAGGGGCTCATACAACTCTTATCACAATCCATACATACATCAATTGTGTAAAGCACATTTGTACATTCATTGCCCTCGCTCGTACAATTCTTACCACAATCCATACATCCATCCATTGTGTCAAGCACATTTGTACATTTGTTGCCATCATCCTCAAAACATTTGCTTTCAACTTGAGCCCTTGGTATCAGCTCCTCATTTTTTCCCCTCCCTCCCTGCTTCCCCTCCCTCATGAACCCTTGATAATTTATAAATTATTATTTTTGTCATGTCTTACACTGTCTGACGTCTCCCTTCACCCACTTTTCTGTTGTCCATCCCACAGGGAGGGGGTTATATGTAGATCCTTGTGCTCAGTTTCCCCTTTCTACCTCACCTTCCCTCCAACCTTCTGGTATGGCCACTCTCACCACTGGTCCTGAAGGGTTCTTCTCTCCTGGATTCCCTGTGTTTCCAGTTCCTATCTGTACCAGTGTACATCCTCTGGTCTAGCCGGATTTGTAAGGTAGAATTGGGATCATGATAGTGGTTGGGGGGGAGGCATTTAAGAACTAGGGGAAAGTTGTATGTTTCATCTTTGCTACCCTGCACCCTGACTGGCTCGTCTCCTCCCCGAGACACTTCTGTAAGGAGATGTCCAATTGTCTACAGATGGGCTTTGGGTCCCCACTCTGCACTCCCCCTCATTTTCAATTATATGATTTTTTTTTTCTTTGATGCCTGATACCTGATCCCTTTGACACCTCATGATCACACAGGCTGGTGTGTTTCTTCCATGTGGGCTTTGTTGCTTCTGAGCTAGATGGCTGCTTATTTATCTTCAAGCCTTTAAGACCTCAGACGCTCTATCTTTTGATAGCCAGGCATCATCAACTTTCTTCACCACATTTGCTTATGCACCCGCTTTGTCTTCAGCGATCCAATGTTTTTCCAGCTTCCATTGCCATATGCTTCTTTCCTTGTTGTTGGTTGCCGTTGAGTTGATTCCAACTCATGGTGACTCTATAGGGGTTTCAAGGCTGTCACTGGCCGTGCAAAAGCAGCTCACTAGGCCAATCTTCCAAAGCAACTGTCAGTGGGTTTGAACCCCTAGCTAATCTTTTAATTAGTAATTGAGCGCTTAACCATTTCTGCCATCCAGGGGCTCCCTCACCCACCACCTGCCACAGCCAGGGAGTCCATTCTAATTTACAGACACTCCCTACCATAATGTTATCCGGTTTAGTGATGCGTGGTTTATTTCTGTTCCCTTTTTAAGTGAAAACTGAAAGAATGTATGAACCCAAACCTGTACTGTCAAGTCAACTTCAAGTCATAGTGACCCCACAGGACAGAGTGGAATTTTGACATAGGAACAGACAGTCACGTCTTTCTCCCATGATAGGTTCAAACTGCCTACTTTGGAGTTAGCAGCTGCACACTTTAATCAATCACTGCCTCATCAGGACTCTTTGAAACTAGGGACCAAAAAAAAAAAAAATCAACCCCACTCATTGCTGTCATGTTGGTTCTGTCTGACGAATGGTGATCAGATAGGGCAGAGTAGAACGACCCCTTTTGATTTACAAGCCTTTTCAATCTTTACAGAAACAGACACCCTCCTCTTTCTCCCATGGAGTGATCAGTGGGTTGGAACTACTCACCTTGGGGTTAGCATTTCAAATGTGTAGCCCCGAGTAGAGGCTGACTCATAGTGACTCTACAGGACAAGGTAGAAAGTGGGCTCCTGAGATGGTATCTCTTCACACGAGGAGAAAATCTCATCTTCCTCCCAAGGAGCAGCTGGTCGATTAGAACCGTCAACCTTGTGGTTAGCAGCCCAGTGTGTAACCACTATGCCACCAAGGCTCCTTGAATGCATGGGCAGTCATTTTTAAAAGGAGAGCCTCCTGGTTTGGGACTTGCTAGAAACATTGTGATATCACTTGCATTCAGAATTTGTTTGAATCACTGTATTTATGTAATGTGGGACCAGGCTCTGGACCACCTCTGTGTATATTAGAGCATGACCTACATTCCTTCCTGTATGTAACATAGAAAATATACCCCTGGCATCATTCGATGCATATTTTGAAAACTTATTTGGATACAAAGTTTTCATGAGGATTATGCCAACAATCTCACTTCTATGATGCAAAAGAAGATCCAGTAAGATGGCAAAAACCTGTACCGATACTACTTCACCGACTTCACTAATAACATCAGAGAATGACACAATTGACTACAATTCACATTTCTGTTCCTGCCTCCGTGACTTCTGATGCTTTGGAAAACACCTGGAGTTCCAGATGCATCACCACAGCACACTGCAAAGTCATGCACTCTGTAAGGGCTAACCACGGGACCACCTGAAAATTCCAGCAACTGGCAATGCAGTTTAAATAGTTCATTTTCCTGCATGTCATAGGTTTTTAAAATGCAGGAGTTATGATCTAGCCTGCCTCTGTTAATGAAGAAATCCTAGGACCAGGGTCATCTCTCCCAAGGACTCCATCCCGATTGCCTCCTGTGAACACCCGTGGGACTTCATCTTTTTGCACTAGCCCGATTTAGGACTCCTATCTATAGGGTTGCAGAGGACTCTTGGTGGTGTGGTGATTACATGTTGGGCTGCTAAGTGCAAGGTCAAGTTTTAATCACCAACCTTTCCTTGGAAGAAAGACAAGGCTTTCTATTCCCATTAAAGAGTTAGTGTTGGAAACCTCCAGGGGCATTTTTACCCTGTCACTATGAGTCGGGCATTGATTGAATGGCAGTGAGTTGTTTATAGGGCTGCTCGGAGCCTTGGCAGCATAGTAGGTTGCACACTGGGCTGTTAACCAAAAAGTTATCAGTTTGAAACCACCAGCTTCTCCAAGAGAGAAAGGATGAGGCTTTCTACTCCCGTAAAGATTTACAGTTTCAGAAACCCACAGGGGAAGTTCTACTCTATCCTAAAGGATTTCCCTGGGTCAGAATTGACTTGATAGCAATGAGTTTTGTGGTTGTGCTGCTTTGAAATTTATTCCCACCTGTGCATTGTATATTTTTTCAAAGACAAAAACTGCTCATGTTTCCTGGACCCTTCACAGGGCAAGCAGTCAACAAACACCAGTAAATAGAACTTAAATGTCAAACGCATAGAATTAAATGAAGGTGCACGTCCCTTTCCAACTCTGTATTTGGGGATGAAGGAACATTTGGGGGTGGGGAACCTTTTCCCCTATAGCCGTGGTTAGGGCCTGCGCTGCACACTCAACTCCTCCTGAATGTTAGAAAGGTGTCCCACTCAGCTGGAATTGACCCTAGGAAGTGGGATGGAATTTTGAGTAAATACAACAACCGATACGGTGTCATTTTTATGATTAAGAGGCAGAAACTGCATTTGGTAAGTGACTTCACTTGGTAACAGAAAAACAGGTAGTTGTAAAAATAATATCTGTTGCACTGAGGAAGGATTCGATGTACTATTTATTGCTAGAGGCCCTTATTATTTCCTAAGAAGATCCCCAAACAATTGTTTTATCAGTTCCCAAAAGGGGTAAGGGCAGGGAGCTGGAATGTTGAACTTTCAGTGCTAGAAAGGAAGGGAGGCGGCTTTAGATTCTCCCTTAAATCCAGCTAAAAGTGCACAGCCTTATCCTTTGGTAGCTATTAGTCACGGCCAGGATTTAAGGGCAGGGTGAAACCTACTTGCCTGAAGGAAAACCCGGGGTTGAAAAACAAAACACAAAACAAACCATCCCTCCCCCTTTCCTTTTAGAAAGGGAGGGGCTTCAAAACCAGGATGTGCCAAATGCCTCCTCCTCCTCCTCCTCCTGGAAAATCCCGCCAAGTCAAAAGCAAGCCTAAGAATACCAGCTTCTCTTAACGACGCTCAAAGCGCCTTGCAGCTGATTATTTTTCAGGAGGGGAATGAGACAAAAATAATACAAGTGGGAAATAAAGAGAATGACCTAGTTTACAGGGCGGGGGAAGGGCCGGGGAGAAAGGAGCTCTGTGTGAGCATTTTGAGCTAATTGACGGTGTGAGATTGCATGACCAAATAAGGCGCTCCTGGTTGTCAGCAAGGGAGAGGCTCGTCTTAAACTCCGGGGCCAGAGAGGAGAAAGCAAGGGGCCTAGAGTGGGGCCGGGGGCGACTGCAGACCACCGCTCGCCCTGGCGGTCGCGGGCAGCGATCCGAGGAGGCTCGTTCAGCCGCAAACCCGAATAGTTACCCAAACCAAAAAGCCGAAAGAGGGCGCTTTCCTTTGCAGGGCGACTGTCCGGGTTCAGAAAAAGGGTACTGAGCCCGCGGGTACGGTCAGAAAAGGAGGGACCTCGGTAGGGCAGGGGGAGCCACCCCACCCCTCCGGGCTTCTCCCGGGGCGCCTCTTCTCCGCAGGCCGCAGCCCTCCCAAGTGGCCTTCCGGGCGAGGTGAAGCCAGTGGGCGCACGGTCTCCCCCTTGCACCCGACGTGGCGTCGCTTCCCCGCGGAGCATCACACAGCAGTGCCTGGGGACTATGCGTGTGCCTCCGTCTCCAGTTGGCGTGGTGGGAGCCTGGGTTAAAACAACAACAAAAAGCCCTCCCTGCTTTCTCGCGCGCGCCTCTCTCTCTCCAGCTTCTCCTTTTCTTGGATTCTCGCCTGTCTCCTCCCACAAAGGGGAAAAAAAAAGGTCACGTATGTTTGGAAAAATATGTAGGTCAGTGGAACATTTCCTGCACGAGTGCAAAAGGAGAGGAGGGCAGCGGGGGAGGGAGGAGGGAGGGGAGGCCGAGGGGAGCCCGCAGTGCGCGCTTCTCCCCGCAGCCCCCTGCTCCAAGCGCCTCAGAGGGGCAATTAGCAAGTTCTTTTCCATCCTTGACCCATTTTCCAGACCGGCTACGCTCGCCTTGTAAGGACACGCTTGATTCCTCCCCAGTAGCCGCTGCTGTGCCTCTTGGAAGGGCGCTGGCCAGCGTCTCCCTCGACCCCCGCGCCCTCACCTGCCCCCACGCCCGCCGCCCACTGACAAATCGCAGGGTTCCTGCAGACAGGTCCCCGGCGTCAGGCCCCGTCCCTCGATGCGTGGAGGGGACCAGAGCGGTGTGCTTGGCCCCCACCCCCTGCTCCGGACCGCGGGCTGGCGGCTGGCAAGGCGAGGGCTCTAATCTAGGCACAAGGAGCAAGATGCCTGCCCATGCCCAAGGAGAACTTTAACTGCACTGGGGTGCCCATCCCGCACCTGATGGCCTCCCCTCCCGGTCAGTTCCGCTCAAAGCACAACACGACCGGTGTCCAGCCCCGACCCGGCGTCCCGGCCCGGCGGCTGCCGCCGCG
>NW_022111368.1:24267867-24276667 GCF_000313985.2 Echinops telfairi | reverse complement strand
AAGGGGCCGCGACCGGGGGCTTCGTGCCAGCCGGGGTGGGCGTACGTGTGCACAAGGTCGCAAAACTCTGTCACCTGCTTCCTGGCGCGGGGGACGCGCGAGCGGGAGGGGCGCTCGGGCGCGGGCGGGACTGAGCGGCGGCGCCCGGGCCGGGGGCGCGGGAAGGGGGGGGTCGGATCGCGTCGGGCGTCCGCCGCCCGGGACCGCGCGCCTGGTGGACTCCGCGCGGTCTCGCCGTGGGAGGTAGAGGACGGGGCGCCCTGGCCCCGAGATTCGGGGGGTGCTGGAGGGTTACCGTCGGGGTGGGCGAGGGCTGTGCCCTCTAACAGCAGCCTTGGCGGGTTGCCTCGGCGCTCCTCGAGCTCCATCCCTCACCCTCTGGAAGCGAGGGGGGTCTGGGACCCCAAGGAGAGGGCGTGCGTCGGGAGAGCCCTGGGCCCCAGGTCTCTCTGGGTTCCGCAGTCGGAATGGGTTCTGGGCCGGACTGGGCGCTGAGGTTGCCCTGGGGACCCCTGCCGAGCCCGCAGTCCTGTTCATCGCATAGCCTCGCCTCCAAGAGCTGCACTGGTCGGATGCCAGCATATTGCTTTGTTGGGGGCGGGGGTTGCCCCCTGCCCCCCTGCCCAAACCGGGAAGGGGTACACGCCCTTGACCTTGCCAAAGAGCCGCGCTGGGTCTGTAATCTCGGGGAAGAAACAGGTACCTAGGGGCTAAATGAAAAATCACGGCACCTGACAAACTCCAGCTCCTTT
Source organism: Echinops telfairi (assembly GCF_000313985.2). Classification (NCBI taxonomy): domain Eukaryota; kingdom Metazoa; phylum Chordata; class Mammalia; order Afrosoricida; family Tenrecidae; genus Echinops; species Echinops telfairi. The sequence continues at coordinate 24,275,915 of NW_022111368.1, read as the reverse complement.
GCCTGCCACTCTTGAACTGCTCAAGGGAAGAAAGTTTGTTTTCAGGACTGCGATTCACAAATAATTAGTAATCGTTATTGTTGATTAAGTAAAATGGAAACCTCAAAACCTCAAACCAAGCACTTCGACAAAGTGGAGAAACTCCCAAGGTTGTGTTCTGAAAGTCCCGGAGTTCAACAAGTGTTCAGATGGGGTCCTGGGGTGGCGGTGGGTGTGGGTAATGTTCTACCAAATCCATCTTTATTGCCTACCAGTTTTGTTATCTACCTTTCAGTTCATCTAATGAGCTAGTTCCGTCAGCACTGAAATACCGAGGAGTTATTAGTTTCACTTAATAATCAGAGAAAAACTGTACCTGATCATTTACAAACCAACCCTTAAGAGCAGGGTTTTCTGGTTTGTACTTCCCAAGTAATTGGCTCTGAAGCAGTGCGGGGTGGGGGGGTGGGGGTAGGGGTGAGGGACACACACACGTGATTTAACCAAGTAATTGGCTCTGAAGCAGTGCGGGGTGGGGGTTTGAGGGGGGCGCGCGCACGCGCACACACACACACACACACACGATTTAACCTGTCAACACACACACACACACACACACACACACAATATTTAACCTGTCAACACCTAGTCCTGGACTGGAGAAGTGAATCGCTCATCGAGGCTACCCTCCTTGGGAGGTATAGTTAACATTCAAGGGCAAGTATACTTGCTTGATCTTCCTGTGACTAAGATTCCATACAGGAAAAAAGTTTACCAAAATGAACTCCCAGATTTGTTCAAAATAACCCTCTATCATGATTAAAGGCGTTGTTTAAAAGAGTTACTCTGACTTGGATCTCTCAGCTACCAAGAAGAAAGAAAAATTCCGTGTTTGATTACACAGCCAAATTAGGAACGGTAGAAGTATTGGCATTTCTCAGCAGTCTACTGAAAGATTTAGTTAAAAATAAAGTGTGTAATATAAAGACGTTCGATAATTACCTCCCATCTGACAGTGAGATGTGGAGTGTGGCTAGGAAGAATTGTTAAGTGCTGCTGCTTTGAGCTCTTTGCTTTTGGGGAAATTCACTGCCTATTTATTTGCTGATCTGCCCCCTGTGCGCGGGTGTTGAATTGGTTTGATGCTCCATGCTTCCCAGAGTGACTTCTCTGGACCCGAAAGAAAAGACCACATTTTGGAGGAAATTTCTTATTAATAAAATGCTACCCCCCTAAAGAGTTAATTAAACATTTCAAGAAAGGAGCCAAGTGAGGCTTTACTAATTAGTGTCGAAAGAGAAAAAAAAAATCTCGGGCATGTTGGTGACTACATCTTCATCTCCTTGTAGACAGTGACAATCTTCTTGAAGCTAACTTGGTTCTTTTAAAACAATTCGGACCTTTTTACTATTTCTGGCTGTCGAATAATGAAAATGGTAAACAGGAACTGTCAGCTCAGGAATGTCATTAAATTGAATTCATCTGATTCGCACACACACCCGTTCCCAATCTCTCTTAACTCTTGCTTGTCTTTATAGCTCCCTCCCCTACAGCTTCTAGGTAAAAGATTCAAGGTTCAAGAATGGTTTTTTTCTGAATAAATAATATGTGTGCGTATACTTTTTATATTACAATGGCTCATGGGTTTGAGTTTCTCCGCCTCCCTTTTTGAGCCATACGAACCAGAAAGCTGCATCTTTCTGTCTCAGTAGTTTTTGAACCGTTTCTGTGTTCTCTTCTTAAAATGAATCATCGAGTCTTCTTCCTTCCTGGTGGCCACACTGGCTGCCCCCTGCTGATCCTCTGCACTGGGCAGCACCTCTTTGCTGAGAGGGCGGTCACATTGTGAGGTGCAGCAGGTGACTCAGTACTTCTGGTTGCTGGACGCCAACTGTTTAATTGGCTGCCCATAGCAAGCATCTGACAAGCTTCACGTTGAAATCATGGAGATGGTACTTGATGCACTGTTTGCTTACAGAAGTGTTTGATTCGCCTGTTCCCAATCATCATTCTATTTGTCACAAAGACTGGAGGTCAGGGACTGGGATATTTACTTCCTCCACAGCATCTCATCTTCATGGGGCCTGGTTCATAATAGATGCTCAATAAATCGGTGTGGGAAAGAGGTACTTATCCAAAGGTTAGAAATTTCTGAATGCTAATGAGGCACTTAACTATGAGTAATTCCATTTTAAATCTGGTGATGATTAATTGTACATCAGAGCACTAACTACATATTAAATATGAACATATGACTAAAAGGGAAGGTTTTTTTCGTGCCGTCGTCTTTAGCCAAGGCCCTCCCGTTTCTCGATTTAATTCTTCTATTGAGATGAGGGACCAGTTGGTCTTGTAAGTGAAGTCATTTCTGAAGTAAGGACCGTTCAGAGATACTTGAACTTCATTGGGCCATTAAAAAATGCATGGTGGTTCAGCTTCACAAGGAGTGAGTTTACCTTCGACACTAGTGTGGAATATAGTGTCTATAAGGAGGTGGGAAGAAGCCCCAGTGATAACACATTTGGGCTGTTAACCTCAAGGTCATCAGTTTGAAACCAGCCTCTCCTGGGGAGAAAGATGAGGCTGTCTATGCCTGTAAAAAGTTAGAGAGTTGCAGAAACCCACAGAAGCAGTTCTACTCTGTCCTGTAGGGTCAATATGAGTCGGAATTTACTCAATGGTAGTGAGTGAGTGAGTGAGCGAGTGAAGGAGGCAGGGGTGCCAGACACCACTTCTCAAACTTTATAATGCACCCAATGGCTCAGGGGTCTCCTTAGAATACATGCAGGTTCTGATTCTGAATCAGCACATTTGGGGTGCAGCCCGGGATTCTGCATTTCTCACAAGCTCCCAGATAGAGATACTCCTGATGTTGTTACGCACCCAGTCCAATGCCAGTGCATACTACCTGAGTATTACTGGCTGCTAGGCCCAGATACAAAAACTCCATAAAGAAGATGGATCATTCATGTCCGTGAGGAACTGACAGAACGAGGAAGCGAGATTCTTTCTAGGTTGAAATTAAGGTCTTCCAATGAAACATACAGCTTTCCTCTAGTTCTTTAATGCTCCCTCCCCCCCCCCCACTATCGTGACCCCAGTTCTACCTTACACATCCAGCTAGACCAGAGCATGTATACTGGTATAGATAAGAGCTGGAACTACAGGGAATCTAGGATCAATAATGAGAGTAGCATGCCAGGAGGGTAAGAGGAAGGTGGGGGAGAAGATATGTAGATCACAAGGATCTACATATAGCCCTCTCCCAGGGGGACTGACAACAGAAAAGTGGGTGAAGGGAGACATGGGTCAGTGTAAGACATGACATAATAATAATTTATAAATTATCAAGGGTTCATGAGGGAGGGAGGGGGGAAAATGAGCTGATACCAAGGGCTCAAGTAGAAAGAAAGAAAATGTTTTGAAAATGACGATGCAACAAATTACAAATGTGCATGACACAATGAATGTATGGATGGATTGTGATAAGAGCCCCCAATAAAATGATTTTTTTAAAGAGAGAGAGAGAGAGAAGAATCTAGAGAGAGACAGAACAAGTGAGGCACACCGTCTGAGTTTACAAGTCCTGGTCCAACCCTCCAGCTGCACCTGGAGACAGTGAGCCAGGTGCTCCGATAGCGCATTCCCAAATCTTCACTTTGCAATCCCTGAGCTACTCACCTCTGAGATCTGCCCCCAAGGAGAGGAATGGGGCCCATGATTCCCAAATGTATTATCCAGAGTGAGAAAGACCTAAATTTAAATAAATATGTCATGAGACTATAACTGATGGGGGGGGGGAGGGAGAAAGAAATAAGGTCTTTCTTGAGCTGTCACTCTGCAAGGCGGTAACTAGAGAGGGAGATGGTATGTACCCCAGAAAAGGGATGTTCGGCTAGTGCTTCCACTCTGACCTTTAGTCTTTGTTGGACAGAAGGCTTTGTGACTGGGTCGGAAGTCCAATGCAGACCCGGATTGGTCACCTCCTGGTAGGCCATCCCATGAGTGACTTGTATGAATGCCCTGAACCTCTCTGAACCTCAGTGTCTTTGTCAGAAGAACAGAAAACACCGCAAATAATGCTTACCTCCCCAGGTTGTTTGCAGGGATACAGTCAGGAGTACTGTTCGTCTGACATAAGGGAAAGCGACTGATGGCAGAGATGGGGCTGGAAAACAAGGAGGAAGTGGAACTTTCTGAATGGTTTCTCATCTAGCTCCACTGTTAGAAACTCAGAGGTTAACCAGCACACCCAAGGCCTGCAGAGGTGCACGGGACTAAGGCTGGAGGGCAGGCAGCTGTGGAAATTATTCAGATGCAAAATAGAATCATCCTGAGCATGCAAATCCCCAGCCCTCTCCCCAAGTTTCCAGGTTCCAGTTCCTTTTGTGGACATCCATTCTGGCAGTGTTTTTACCTGAGCTATTGCTCTTGATTCAACCCCATTCACTTTCAGCAAGCAAAGTTGTGTCATCTGCATATCAAAGGGTATTACAGGCCTTCCTCCAATCCCAGCACTGCATTCTTCTTCATATGATTCAGCTTCTCTGATGATTTGCTCAGCACACTGACTGAGTTAAGCAGAGTGAGAGCATACAATCCTGATGCACACTTTCCTATTTTAAACCAGGCAGTATTCCCATGTTCTGTGTCACGCCTGCCTCTTGATCCGTGTACAGATTCTGTGTGAGCACAAGTGCTCTGGAATTCCCCCTCTTAAGGCTATCCGTCCTTTGTTAAGGTCCCCACAGTCCAATGTGTTTGCATAAGCCGCAAAACACAGGTAAATAAATCTCTTTCTGCTATTCTCTGCTTTCAGCCACAAACCATCTCACATAACCTCTTCAGAATCTGGCTAACATTTCCGGCAGTTCTCTGTTGATAGGCTGCTGCTTCCATTTTTCAGGCGTCTCGGGACATTTTTATGTGTGCCATATAATTGATAGGATTCGTTGAGGCCTGCATTATGTTGGGTCACTTTTCTTTGGTGTGGGCACAAACAGGGATCTCTTCCAGTGACTTGACCAGGTCCTGTCTTCCAGATTAGCGTAGATGAGCGAGTGCTTCCAGCATTGTTTCCATTTGTTGAATCATCTCACTTGGTGTGCTGTTAATTACTCAGGTCTGGTCTTTGTTTGTGGTTTTGTTTTGTTTTTTGCCAGTGCCATCAGTGAAGCTGAAGGGAACTTTTTGGGTTTCTAACTCCAGATCTTTGCGCATTTCATTCTAATACTTTGTCATCTACAGCTACCCTTTCAAATTTCTATTGAAATTTTATTTCAATATCCCATTCTCTTTAGCTACTCTACATTCAAGAACAAGTTTCCGAGTCTCTTTTGACATGTATGTATCTTGATCGTTTCTGTCTTCCTTGTCTTTTACATGACCTTGTGTTTTCTTCATGTGTGACGCTCTTGATGTCATCCCACAGCTCATCTTGCCTTTGATCATTAGTGTTCAATGCAGCACATTTATTGTTGAGATAATTTCTAACCTCCAGTGGGGTGTACCCAAGGGCCTACTCTTGACTCTTCCGGACTTGTACTATTCTTCAGCCTCAGATGGAACGCCATATGAGCAATCCGATGGTCTGCATAGCAGGTTACTTCCATACCTTGTCCCAACCCGTGGTATTGAGTGGCTTCCTCATCCTTCCACTGCCATCAAATTCAAAACACACAAACTCACTGCCATCGAGTAGATTCCAACGCATCGCAACCCCATGTCAAGCAGAACACAACACCGCCCAGTTCTGGGCCAGCCTCACAAATATTTGAGCCCATTGTTGCAGCCACTGCCTCAATCCATCTTGTCAGTCATTATCTTTTTCATTGTCCTTCTACTTTACCAAGCTTGATGCCCTTCTCAAGGGATGGTCTCTCCTGATACCATGGCCATGCCCAAAGCACACGAGATGAAGTCTCACCAGCCTTGCCGCTAAGGAGCGCTCTGACTGTATTCTTCCAAGACAGATTTGTTTGTTTGGTTTGGCAGTCTATGGTACTTGCAGTACCCTCTGCCCGCACCGTAATTCAAAGGAAGGCTTACTAACGGCATGTGATGTGCAGATGGTACAACCTTGCTTGCTGAGATTGAGGAAGACTTAGACACTTGCTGATGAAGATCGAGGATTGCCTCACATGCATAGGAAAGTTGGATATTGAAGAAGGAAGACCAAAATGGAACCAATACATTTAAATTATGGTTCTGGCTTAGAATCGCATGACCCTATCATCGCTCTATGTTCTGTCTCTGTTTCCCTTGTGTTCTGTCTAGTGAACATGTGTATAGACACAGTTTATGTTATGTTATCGAAAAAGTATTTGCAATGGCTAAATCACTGGTCTTGCAAAATTCTTTCATGAGCTCTTGGCATATTTCTATCAGCAAGGCCATATTTTCTAACTCCCAATCTTTCTTCATTCCCAACTTCAGCATCTCAACCACCAGTAATTATTAACGCATCTTGACTGCATGTTCAATCAATTTCAGACTGAGAGGTTGGTAAAAATCTTTCACTTCTTTGTCTTGGGCTTTAGAGTTTGCGGTGTAAATTCGAATCATTATAGTGCTAATTGGTCTTCCTTGGGCACATGAGTCTTGTCCTATCACTGACTGGGTTGAAGTTCAGGATACTTGTCATTGAGTTCATTCCAATTCCTAACAAGCCATAGGACAGAGTAGAACTGCTCCAGAGGGCTCCAGAGGCTGTCAATCTGCATGGAAGCTGACTGCTTCATCTCTCTACCATGGGGTATCTGGTGGGTTCCAACCACCCATCTCTCATTTGGTTAACAGCCAAACACTAAACTCACTATGTCACCAGAGCTTCTTTACTTCAGGATAGATCCTGAAGTATTCTTTCTGAAGAAGTCTGTGACACCATTCCATATCAATTTATCGTTCTCAGCATGGGAGACCATGTGCTTGAAAGTGGTCAGTGCCAATTCACTTCCGCTCGCGAATGCCTAAGATAGCGAGTCTCTCTGTATTTCCTCTAGTTTTTGACAGCTTCCATTTTTTTCCTTGAGTCATACTTCACACGTTCTACATTCTGTTAGAATAGTAATTTGGATAATAATGGGTAACACTTCTTTCTCCTTTTTGAATCATGCCTGATCAGTCAATGAAGGTTTCCAAAGCTTTCCTCCCTCCATGTCATGAAGGTCAGCCCAACTGTGAGGAGGCACCTCTTCCCCAGTTCAACTTCAAGTGCCGTCCAACATGAGATGCTTATCCTCTGGACTGTTCTGCAGCTATGCCTAAGGGGTTCTCTAGCCAGCTATTTTAGAAGTAGATCACCAAGGTCTTCTTCCTCGTCTGTCTTAGTTTGGAAGCTCTGCTGAATTTTCTCTGCCATGAATGTCCCTTGTGACATTTGAAATACCAGTAGAATAGCTTCCAGTATCATAGCAACACCCCAATCACCACAGTACAACAGACTGACAAATGAAGCTTACATCCCAAGAACAAGAGGTCAGGCAATGAGAAGAGTACAAGCTTGAGAGAGAGGGCTCTTTCCTAGAACATCCATTTATGTATTGGAGGCAGGCCCTGCCCCGAGGAAACTCCCTTTCAACTGGTTGCTCAATCACATCAAATCACATCTTCAAAGATGGGTGCATTGTGCTCCCTGTCTGGTATCTGCCAAGCCACTAAAAATCACAGTCTAGCCAAGTTGGCATATGACAGCCATCACCCGAAATTTTCAGTGTACTTGTACCCCATGGATTTGTTTTGAGCTAAGACCCAGAATAAAACCATACCCAAGGTGAGTGGGGGGACTGGCATGGAGTGGAGACCCAATGCTCATCTGTAGACAATTGGACATCCCCAGAGTAGTCACAGGGAAGAGATAAGCCAGTCAGGCTGCAGTATAGCACCGATGAAACATACAACTTTCCTCTAGTTCTTTGGTGCTTCCTCCCCCCACTATCATGACCTCAATTCTACCTTACAAATCAGATTAGACCAGAGCATGCAGACTGCTACAGATAAGACACCACAACACAGGGAATCCAGGATTGATAAACCCCCTCAGATCCAACAAGGAGAGATGTGAGAACCCC
>NW_022111368.1:24255437-24266124 GCF_000313985.2 Echinops telfairi | reverse complement strand
TCATGGAATGCCAGTTTAATAGAACAAAGTGTTCTTGCATTGAGGGAGTACTTGAGAGGAGGTCCAATGTCCATCTGCTACCTTAATACTAAACCTATACATATATGCACATAGATTTATTTCTCCATCATCATATATAAGTATATTTACATATGTACATGCCTATATTTAGACCTCTATAAATACCCTTTGTTTCCTAGTTCTTTCCTCTATTTCCTTTTACTTTCTTCTTGTCCCACTATCATGCTCAAGAATTCCTCTCAATTGCATTGTGAGCTTCTGAAGCTTTCTATCCACTTTTTCATCCTAGGCTTTTTGACCCTCAGCTCTCCACACTGAAAGCAGTGGGGCTGGCCTTGCCCCACCTGGTTTTGGGATTATGGAAGTGCCCCTAATCTGCCACACTCCCTTTCTAAAGAATCTACAACTTACTTGCATGAGCCAGTCTTGTCGATAGGGAGTGGCAGTTCACTAAACAAACAGAACAAAACACAAAACACCTTCCGTCCAGTCTACTTCCTTCCCTTGCATCGCGTTTGAAGCAGGCTGCGGTTCTGGAGACTGTGTTCAGAGGCAGCCTGGGACTCTGTCTAGGGCTGATGATGTCTTCATGAAAGCGCAGCCCTCCCCTCCCTTACACACGGACCCCTCCCTGCCTCGGGCCCAGCTTGCAGCCTCTAACTCATAGCTTCCCAGAGTTATTGGGCCTACTGTCCTCTTTATTTTCGGAAGGAAAGAACATTTTTTTCACTCAGCCCCCACTCCCACCCCACCCCCACTCTCGGCAATTAGCACTGCTCTATGGGTGTTTGTGACCTTCTGGAAACAGACCCCCAGGTGTGTGTTCCAGTGGTGCCTCTAGATGGGTTCAAAAGGCCACCCTTTGGGCAAGCATTCAAAGCACCTGACCATTTGTGCCGCCCAGCGGTTCCCTCCTGAACCCTTACCTGGCATCTCTGTTATTCCTGGGATGCATCCTGGCAGGGCTTCAGCCACTTCCCTCTTCCAGTTAAGTCTTGGGCACAGCTGCCAAAATCATCTCCCTCATCATCACATGTGCATGCATTTCTCATGCTGAAACCTGGGCTCAGGCCAGCTGTATCCCCAGCACCTCACGCAGGGTAGGCACAGGGGCGTTCTGTAACATTTTGTGGGAGGAGTGAAGGAAGCTTGGTACTGGTCCCTTATTGGCAAGCCACGTTGTCTATGCCCACTCAACCGAATGTCTAAGGAGACAGCACCCACCAGCATCTAGGTCGCTCCACAAGGTCCCATCCCTGGGCAGAGTCACCAGCTTATGTCTGTCTTACCACCCCAGGTGTGTTCTGCCTCAAACAGCACTTTCTACTTTTCCGTCTGGATTCTGCAATTCATTGCAATGCCCACACAGCGCTCACAAACAATGCTCAAGATTACAGGGTTTATTAAGGAAGTTAACAGGTGGCAATGCAAGTGAGAAATGCTCAAGATACAGTTGTTCACTGAGGACACGTACACAGTTCTTTCAGGGCGGCTAATAAATGCCCAGTCTGCTGTAAGCCTCGACCTGGGGCCCCTCGGCTCAATCTCTGTGGGTCAGTGACCCCACTCCCTGAATTAACTTCCCAGAGGTAAGCCACAACTTGAAGGCATTCAGTTTTACCTCCATGGGTCAGCAAGCAAGCCCAGCTCCCCCAATTAAGCACCCAGAGGCACCCCACTTCACAAACCAGCCTCCTGCCCCGAAGCACTCAGCTTTACTTGCTCTGTGGGCTGGAAGTCCACCATTCGGCCTCACACGGACTCTTGGTCTGCTGTGACTCCTCTGATGTCACAGCTGTCTTCTGGATTCAGAAGGCGAGTAGGGGTCTTGGGATCCAGAGAATACACTCCACTCCTGTCCCTGACTGGTAATGAAATCTCCCCTCCTTGCCCCCCACCCCACCATGTTCCTCAGAGGGCTGAAGCAGGATGGCATTCTAGGGAATTCTTTTCACAGTTACTCACAGGTGGATCATATCCCTGTCTCCCCCACCCCCCTTCTTACCCAGACCCCTGCAGGACAAGGTCCTTTGGTGGGCGTTATAGAGACTTTGGCTGGGAGAGCCACATTCAATAATTCATTGCCCTGCATCAAGGCAGCTCATCACTCATTCCCACCCCTTAATTTCCTGACAAACCCACTGAAGAGATCTTCTGTGCTTTCTCAGATCTAGCCATTGATCCCTCCTGTCAGTATATGCAGTGAATACTGCACAACTCCAGGGGGCACCACTTTCCTCCTGTCCTGCAGAAAGAGCAGCAAAGTCACATAGCCTTGATATTTCATCAGCTTGCACCACGTGTAGTTGGTCTATGCAGAGTGACACGTAGGAGTCCCTTCTCAACTGCATGGTAGACTCTCACTCCTTTCTCTTCCTGGCCCCGCTCAGCGGCAGTCTCTAAGCATGCATCAGGGAAGTGTCCTCAGGCTAGCTTGGGAGACCTCGGTTGGGACTTTACCTGCAAAGCTCTGGAAAATCGTGGTGGTGCCTGCTTGAGGGGAGGCAGCATGCTTAAGTTTTGCCAAGAGTAAATCTCAATTTCTACAGAGATGAGTCTCAATTTTTACAGAGATGTTGGTATGAGTTAGTTGTTCAAATTTGTCTGCTTTGCTAACTGGTCTGACTCCTGCTGGCCCCCTCCCTGTGTGGAGAGCAGGACTCTCTGTCTGCGTTTCCAGGCAGCGTCCTTTCCAATGCAGATCTACGGGACTGTTCCCATACACTTTAGGGTGGGTTTGGACCACCAGCATTGCAGCTAGTTGCTCAGCACTTAACCAGTGGCATCCCCCAGCCGCCTCTCAACCTTCGTTCAGGTGTGCCGGTGTGGACCTGTGACCAGATTTTAAATCACCGTGCATGACTGGCCATTGTGTGGGTCAGCAGCATCTTTAAATGGTTTCATGGAGACAGTTTGTAATCAGATGGAGACAGCTGCTCGGCTTGCTGTGATCAAGTGAACTTGAGAAGTTCATTAAACTCTGAGAGTCTGTTCGTTCATCTCTGGAAGGGAGAGTCTGATGCTTAAATGGACCCTGGTGGCACCGAGGGTTCCATGCTTGGCTGTTAGGTGAAATGTTGGCGATTCAAGCCCACCCAGGGAAAAAGACTTGCCAGGGCCCCTCCAGAAGGCTTACAGTCCAGAAAACCCTATGGGGTGGTTCTGCTCAGGAATCATGATTCAGAATGGACACAGCCCCTTCTCCCCGCCGTCCTCCCTCCCCCAACCCGATGGCAGATGTCATGAAGGCAAGAGGAGAGAATGTTTGTTAAAAGTTCCGAGAAAAGAAATGTATTGTTATTATTACTCACTGCTAAGGCAAGTTTATCTTTCACACTCTCGGCACACCCAGCTAGGTAAATGTCAACGTAAAGATGTTTTCCTTTTGAATAAAGTACTTGATTTTTCCACCCCGTCTTTCAGAGAAGGGACACGCTGGCAGTGAGACCACAATCTATCCTTCCGTTCTCTTGAAAGCAGAAACAATGAGAAAAAGTGAAATTCTTAATCCACAGAGGCCCAATGCTTTGAGCCTCTGCCTTGGCAGTTTGGTTGGGCTTGGGCACTTTGCTTTCTCTCTCTCTTTTTTTTTTTTTCCATAAAATTCAATAATTTAATCATATCAAGAAGAATTGTACAATTTACAATTGTCACCATATTCAATTCTATAACATTTTCTTCTTTTTTTTTTCATAAGTTTTCTTTTTTAACATTTTATTAGGGGCTCATACAACTGTTATCCCAATCCATACACACATCAATTGTGTAAAGCGCATTTGTACATCGTTTCTCAAAACATTTTCTCTCCATTTAAACCCCCGACATTAGGTTCTCATTTTTCCCCTCCCTCCCCACTCTCCCCCTCCCGCATGAGCCCTGGCACTTGGCTTTCTCATTTGCCATTTGTCAGAACAAAGTACCTGGCAACCTTTCGTGCCTGAGAATTCAAGCCACATAGCGATGCATGCCCTCGGGCTCTGAGCTGTTTGTGGGCTGCAGGCCTTTCTGCCCACATGCAGGTACTACCTGGCGTGAAGACTGTTACCCATGCTACACCATGCTTCAAGACAAAATTTCCTTTATTTGTCATTAGAAATAAGTATTTCACAATATAGAATTACATATTGTTTTGTGATGAATCACTATGCTTTAATGATGTTCAATTTGTAACCATGAGAATACATCCTGCCTATCAGATATTTACATGACGATTCAGAACAGTAACAAAATGACTGTTATGAAGTAGCAACAAAAATAATGTTATGGTTGGGGGTCACCACCACATGAGGAACTGCATGAGAGGGCCCGGGCATTAGGAAGGTGGAGCACCGCTGCTCTAAGGAGCAAGGATCACCTAATTTTCAATGGAAACTGAAATAGCAACCCTGTTGCCATGGAGTCCCACATGTTACAGAGCAGAACTGCCCCCAGGCGGTTTCTTGCAGGACACTGCTGAGCGGGTCTCAACTGCCCAACTTGTAGTTTAGTTGAGTGCAAACCCTGGGTGCCACCCAGAGATCTAACTTCCTATGGAACCGCGAGCTGCTTCTTTGGATTGAAGGCTTAAAACAAACAAACACTGTCCCCTCCTTCCCCCAAACCAAACCCAAACGATGTATTCTGGTTTGTACATCAAGATTGGGATGGAAGGAAAGGACTTCCAAGATCAAGTGGTACAGTCATGGCTCACATTTCCCTGACAAAGAACTCACTCACTGCCTGCCACCCAGTTGATGCTAACTCACGGCAGCCCTATAGAACAGAGTAGAACTACCCCTGTGGGCGCCCGAGACTGTAACTCTACAGCAGTAGGAAGCCCGGTCTTTCTCCCGAGGAGTGGCCGGTGGACCTCGCAGATCAGAGCCCAGTGTGTGACCACCATGCCACCAGGGCCCCTCAGGGGAAGAACTGGAGCCACACAAAGCATTGGCACTCTCTTCCTCTGGTCGTGGAGCTTCCTGAAGGCCTGGCAGGCCAATGACCCCATCCCAGCGCTTAATACGGCCCTTTCCTGAGACCCGAGGCTGTCCCATCAGGCGCTGCCTGCCGCCGAAATCCAGCGAGGATCTAAACAGCCTCAGCCTGCACACACATCTCTCCAGAAACGCTTGGCGGGCCAGCACTGCAGCCCGGACGGCTGTTGCGTTCTTCCCGTGTACTCTCCACTGTCAAGTGTGAGATGAAGACGTCCCAGTGCTGGAGCCCCTGGAGCTACAGGGAGAAATTAGTACAAGGTTGCACACAGGCTGTCCACTTCCCCTCATGGGAGCCAGTTCACTGTCTTACAGAGATTCACAGCTGAGTTCCTGCCGATGAGTCGAATACATGCACAGGGCTCACTTGTGTCCCTGAGGAAGAACCAGGCGTGTCTGTCTTAATGACTAGTTGCTGTAGCTGCTGTGGGCCTGTAACTTTACTGCGTATCATCAGCTGCCAGTTTCCTTGGCCGTCTGCAGGGCTTGGGAAGTGGTGAGGGACCTAGGTAGCTGGGCTAGAGTTGTTTGGTGGATATTGAACCTGACGATGTTTGCTGGGCAATCGGACACAGGTGTGGGACATTCCTGATTTCTTTTTGGCCCAGGCAGCTTTATTGAGTCAGGGGTCGTTGCACCCCTCTGTCAGTCCTGTCTCTTCCCTACAAACATCTGACTCTCCCCGAGAGCCCTGGGGGCTCCTTCCTTGCAGCCTGTGCCATGCATGCCCTCATGAGCGGGTGGATAGTGTTCTTTCCACCACTGCTGCCTTGATGGTGGAATGGCCCTGCTGCTTCTGCTCGCCTCCCTTCCTGGTGAGAGCCATTGTGCTGGGCCAGATTGGACACACTGTTTTGTTTTGTTTTCAAGGAACAAAACGTGCTTATCCTGTATTTTTCAAAATCATTTTATTGGGGGCTCTTACAGCTCTTATCACAATCCATATATCTATCCATTGTGTCAAGCACATTTGTACATATGTTACCATCATCATTCTCAAACATTTTCTTTCTACTTGAGCCCTTGGTATCAGCTTCTCATTTCCCCCCTCCCACCCCTCCCTCCTTCCCTCATGAACCCTTGATAATTTATAAGTTATTGTTATTTTTCACATCTTATACTGACTGCTGTCTCCCTTCACCCACTTTGCTGTTTTTCGTCCCCTGGAAGGGGGATGTTGGTGGTGGTTTATATGTCAATCATTATGATCGGTTCACTTCTTGGTGTTTTGCAAAGGACCCCTGGTGGCACAGTGGATTTCCTGTTGGGCTGCTCACCATGTCCTCAGGAGTTCGAACCCACCACCTCTGTTCTAGAGAAAGATGAGATTTTCTACTCTCATAAAGAGTTACAGCCTTGGAAACCCACCAGACCCATCCTGCCCTGCCCTGCCCTGCCCTGCCCTGTAGCATAGCGCTCTGAGTTGGAAGGAAGGGCATGGTAGTGAGTTGGGGTTTTTTCGAATGCTGCTTCTCAATTGCTGGGGGGTGGGGGTGAGGGGGGGGGGGGGGGGTGGTGGGGTATCCAGAACAATAGTAGGGCTTTCCCACCTGCACTGTTTTTTCTTTTCTTTTTTTCTTTAAAGCCCTACATCTTGTTATCACCCTTCTTGGACAACATTAATATTGTTGCTTATTTATTTACTTAAATGTTTCCTCGGAGAGGAGATGCCTACTTGTGGTGACCAGAGTGTAGAATCCTGCTCTGTAGGGGTTTCCATGGTGATTTTTCCAAAGTAGATTGCCCGGCCTTTCTTCCGAGGAATCTTTGTGTGGACTCAAACCTGCAAAGTTCTCTGAGCAGCGGAGCCCGTGAGCCATTCCCTCCACCCCGAGATTCCCTCATCACATGAACATGAACTCCCTGCCGCCCAGCCCCTCCCGACTCAAGAGGCCCTAGAGGGCAGAGTCTAACTGCCCCTTTGCGTTCCAAGATGACATCTGTGCAGACAGCCTCATCTTTCTTCCTGGGAGCGGCTGGGTGGGTCTGAACCACTGACCTTCGGGGTAGCAGCCCCTTGCTTAGCTCACGGCGCCACCAGGTAAAATACTGTTATCTGTCTTCATTTAGCGGGGAGAAGCCCGAGTGTGTGCCTGCGTGCAGTTGTCACGTGCCTTGGGTCTTTGGGTCTGAAGACATTCTCCTGAGGGAAGCACCGTGTGATGACGCGTTCCGTGTGAGGCCCTGAGGCCCGGAGAAGGGCGGTGACCCATGCAAGGACATCGGGTGCCGGAACTGGAGCTTAGCCTTTAAAGGAGGACCCGAAATAGAACAGCCGGTGCCTGTTTGCTTTGTCTGAAATGCCACTTCCAAGAAGATCGCCTGTGTGTAAAAATAAGTTAAGCGTGTTAAACTTCACTTCGTTAGCTTAAGCAGTTACATGGGCTTTTTTTCAGTACAAGGTGGTTGTGAGGCTCTTGGATTTACGCCGGTCTGGAAAACAACTCAATTTGATCCCCACTTTCAGCCCAGCCCCCAGGAGAAGCCCGGGTGTGAAAGGGATGAAGGGGGGCGGGGGCGGGGGGAGAGGAGAAAAAAAAATTGTTTAGGACAAAATCACTATTCCTTGCTATCTTTTAGGAACTAACCTGCTTCTAAAAAGTACTCCTTCAGCTGTTATTAAGACTCTTTTTTCGCGAGTCAAGTACAGCTTCAGCTGAGCTCAACCTGAGGCGTCAGTATGGAAAACCCCAAAACCGAACCAAGCTCACTGCCACCGAGTTGACTTCAACTCAGAGCCACCCTATAGGACAGGGTGGAACCGCCCCTGTGGGTTTCCAAGGCTGTGACTTTTACAGGGGTAGAAAGTCCGGTCCTTCTGCCTTTGAGCAGCTGGTGGTTTTGAACAGATGACCTTGAGGTTTGCAGCCCAACCCACTATGTCAGAAGGGAGGGGCCAGCTGGTTGCAGAATTTGTCCAAACTGTTTCTCCTGGTTCACAGTTCCAGACCCTAGGAAGACCAGACACTCACTTGCCCATGGAAAAGCCCCCTAGACGCCCCCAGGGGATAAGCTGAGAGGTGTCTTCCAGCCTCTGCCCCCTGTACTGTGTGTAAGCCTCGGTGCTCCGTGTTGTAGAAGGAAAACACAGCGTGCTAGTCTTGTTAGTCACAGGGGGTTCTGAAATATTTGATCCTCTGTCTACGGAGTGGCTCCCTCAATTTACCAAGGGCAAAACCAAATGCCCTCGACAGGTCTTCAACTTCTGGGGACCCATGTTTCTCAGGAGTAGAACAGGGCTCCACAGGCATTTGACTTAAAAAAAAAAAGTGGCCAGCCCTTTCTTCTGATGTACCTATGGATGGGCTCAAACCGTACCAGCCTTTCCCTTAACAGCTGAGAGCTGCACCGTGGGGGTGGGGGACATTCTTGCTAGGGGAAGTTGCTGAAACACCCTCTTCCCCTTCCCTCAGCTTTGAGGCCTCTGTGGACAGAGGCGCTGGCTCCTCCCTGTGGGTGGAGTATTGAGAAGCCCTCTCAGACCCATTCTGCCTTCCTGCTTCCCCAGTTGGTGAAAGCAAAAAACCAGCAGGCCAAATAAGCACGGATGGAGGAATCTGCCGCAACCTGCGTGCACGAAGAGTCTCTGATTTGTTCTGCCGCCCTTGGTCTTCGCCATTGGTCATCCAGTGCCTTCTCAGGGTGATTGAATTGCCCTGGCCCCAGCAGTTTCTCTCTCTCACTCTCTCTCTTTCCTTCCTTCCTTCCTTCCTTCCTGCCTTCCTGCCTTCCTTCTCTTCCCTTTTTAAAAAGCATCTTTCAATAACATCCCTGGGAAGGACTCTGGCCTGTATTTGGTTTCAGAGCATTCTAGGAAAAAGCACCCTGAGTGAGGACATGGCAAGTGGCAGTCTGTGTCTCGGAGGAACGATTGTGGAAATGGCGGGGTTGGTATTACTCACAGACGCCAGCTGAACAATTCCTATGGCTAGGAGTTAATTGGGACTCAGGGGATCCCTCTGAGATTCACCTGTGCAGGTCAAGGTTAAACGTGCTGTTGTGAAGTGCTAAGGCAGAGTAGAGCTGCCCCTACAGGGTGTCCTAGGTTGCTCTCGTTATGGAAGAAGTACTGAGGTGCACTGTCAAACACACTCGGACACACGCCTGAAGATCCGCAGTCTGAGCACACCGAGGGACAAAGAAGTAGTTGTTGGTTCCCATCAAGATCATCCACTGTCGCTGTGTTGATTCTGACCCCTAGAAACCTTATAGGACACAGTAGAACTGCCTTGTGAGTTTCTGAGACTGTAAAACGTTCAGAGAGTAGAGAGCCTCATCTTTCTTCCTCTGAGTGGATGGTGGATTCGAACTGCTAACCTTGCATTTAGCAGCTCACTGATATGGAACCCACTACATAAGCAGGGCTCCTTTCCATAAGGACTGCAGGTTAGAAAACTTTATAAGGCAGTCCTACTTTGCCCTCTATAGATGCAGTGAGCTGGAATCAAGTTCATGACAATGGGGTTTTATTTATTTTTAGTTTTTAAATCTTTACAGGAGCAAATAATCGGGTCTTTTCTCTTAAGGAGCAGCTGCTGGATTTGAACCAAAGACCATTTGGTTAGCATCCAAGAGCTTAACCACTCTGGCACCAGAGCTCCTAAGGGATGGGGCATTGTGAGTGAACCCCCTTTCTAGACACATTGGTTTTGCCTTGGGTCTCAGCACCCCTTTGTTTGGTGGTGGTGTGTCTCTGTTCCTATTCTGAAGGCTGTGAGGGAGGGTCAGGGGGGAAAGGAATGGCGGATGTACGGGGGCAAGTAGTGGTCAGACCTATGAAAGAACCGGAAAGAACATGAGGGGAGGTGGCTAAGTGTGAGCTGTGGTGCTCCGTCAGTGCTGGGGCTGCTTTTCAGGATTCAGAAGTCACGCCAAGGAATCTCACCGGACACTTCCGCCCCACGGATGCCAGCACTTGCTTTGCTATTTCCAGCTGATGCAGCTGCTCCAGACACATACAACAGTTGACTCCCCATCTTCATGGATATGCTCCGGCAAATCTGTGTCCTATGGAGACTAAACTTCAGCCCGAGGAGCAGCTCAAATACAGTCAAGTTCAGGCAGCCTAGGTCATGCATTTCCCTGACTTGAGGCTCCCAGGGACTCTGTTTGACGCTGTGTCCAGAAGTTAGACTTTAAAATGCCATCTTCTCCCCATATTTCCTTTTAGCTTCATTATACCTAACTACAGACCGCTATTTAAGATATATTTATATGTATATGTATATATATATATATATATATATACGTAAAATATACACAAAACAAGATAGAAAACAACATTTTCTGTTGAAATTCAGTGCTGTTAATTTCATGTTCACCATCAACACTATTTCCATTTCCAGTTTTCATTTTTACTATCAGCCTTGTTCAAAATCCTCTAGTGTCAGAACCTTCTGGTGTCTGCTGTACACCCCAGGCAACCTTCTCTCCAGAACCTTTCTTCCTGCCTGATCCTTGGTCACCTGGCGCTTCAGCGATATCTCAGAAAACATCCAGTACCAGTGGAATGGCCAGCCCCACAATGGTGGGGCAGGAACGCTGAGAACCACATCCTCCACAGAAGGTCACACACACCCAGTGAAAAGATGTGGTTACAAATGACAGCCTGAGTCCATTGTACTTCAGATGATCCTTGGAGAAAGTGTGGAACTGGTGTATGTTGGGCAAGGTGCCGTCTCAACAACAATCCC
>NW_022111368.1:24248643-24255257 GCF_000313985.2 Echinops telfairi | reverse complement strand
CGATTCCGACTCTTAGTGACCCCATAGGACAGGGTAGACGTACCCTGTGGGTTTCCTAGACCGTAACTGTTTACAGGAGTAGAAAGCTCCATCGTTCTCCCTCAAGGTGGCTGGCGGTTTAGAATTGCTGACCTTGTGTGGTTAGCAGCCCAACGTGTAACTCACCTCCCCACTTGGGTTTAACTCTGACTCTACTCCACAGCCAAAATGGTTTGGTTTTGGTACTCTCCCAGCAGCGGTGCAGTTTGGGCAACTTGCTGAAATGCAGGCTCTCCATTTACTCATTTGTAAACTGAGGGTAACAGGTGTACCTATTTCATACTGTCATTCTGAGGATTGACAGACCTTGTCTGCTCCTAGAATGGCATGGAGTGAGCACACCATGCTTATTAGCTGCTTCTGGTACATGTTCTAGATTGAACATGTGCCAATTAATTCCTATCTGTATGGCTGTGATTTGCTGTGGGGCTGTGTGGGGGATGGCTGAAGGGACCAGTGACCAAATTGATGTTCAAATGGCTAACGGTTGGAACTCTAAAACAGCCAGACTGGTCTGTGGAGTCCCACATTTACCACTGCCTGACCCCCCTCCCCCATTAACCCCCTGAAAGACACACACACACACACAAACACACACACACGGTACCTGGATTGAGGGAGATCTCCCTAGATAGAGCATGCTGTTGTTATATGTACGTTGGTTATATAGCACGTCATCTGGCATGTTGATGCCATTCTCCTCCTTATAATCGGTGCTATTGCAGCTATTGTGGTAATCCATCTTGTCCAGGACCTTCCTCTGCCCCTCTCTATTACCAAGCATGATGTCCTTCTCCAGGGACTGGTCTCTCCTGATAACAAGTCCAAAGTACGTGAGATGAAGTCTCTCCATCCTTGCCTCTATGGCACATTCTGGCTGTACTTTTTCCAAGACAGATCTGTTTGCTCTTTTGCCAGGCCATGGTTACTTTCAACATCCATTCTTCACTAACACCATAGTTCAAATGCATGGGTACTTCTTTGGTCTTCCTTATTCAGGGTCCAACTTTCACATGCGTATGAGGTGAATGGAAATATACATGTTAAAAAGGGATGTCGCCCAGGCATTGGGGACATCTCTGGGTCCTAAATGCAGAAACAAAGGTCACGCTGTGACTGGCTGTCCCCTGGAGAGATTTACATTCCAAAAGGTCAGGGCCAGAACCCAGGGTCCTTTCCATCTCAGCTTTCCATGAGCAAAAATGTGGTTCCCTCCTTTCTAGCGGGGGAGAGGGGCAGCTGCTGCTTTCCTGTATGTAACTCACTGCTATCAAGTCGGAGCCCACCCATAGCGACCCTATAGGACAGGTGGAATTGCCCCTGTGGGTTTTCTAGACTTTAACTCTTCATGGGAGTCGAATGCCACATCTTTCTCCCTTGGAAGAGCTGGTGCTTTTGAATTGCCAACCTTTCGGTTAGCGATTCAATGGTCACCGCCACGCTACCAGGGCTTCCAGTAGAGAAAACCCAGTGTTTTCTGCCCTTTCTAGTGATTGGCTCCACGGCAGTGGGTTTGTGGGTTTGTGTGCCTCTGCCTTCTTCCATCTCTTAGAGTTGCCTGAGGGTGTAGGCTGTTGATCTTTTTGTCTCGATGAAGAGCTCTTATCTTGCCCAGGTGCCTCATTTATGCATATATAATTAGATAGGTAGATAGTGATGGACATATGTACGAATATATATGGCATAATAGACATATATATGTAGAAGAACAACCCCTTCCTTGTTCTTGACGAACACACAGGCCCATGTAGCTGCCCTGGAGAGGCCTGTCTGTCTCCGGGACAGGTTTGAGGAGTTAGACGTTAGACCAGCACAACCCACAGCAGCCCCCGTCAGGACCAGGAGATTCATTCTAACTGGCCTCACCAGAGTTTCTCCTTTAAGCAAAGTAACCCAGTTCATCAATAAGTGAGAAATCCTAGCTGGGTTTCTTTTTACACAAGAGTATATTCCTGATGAAACACTTCTGCCCTGAGCTATTTCTGAAAGGGGAGGGCAGTGCTGGCATCTCCTGGTGTTTCCCCCTTGTGATCAGCCTCATCTGAGAATTTCATACAAATCCCGATCAAAGTCCAAAGTCTGCTTTGCTACAGCTTTAATCATTGGCCATAAAGCCTCCCCACCATTGCGCCCAGCACAGTAAAACCGGTTACAGCCAAGCAGCACTTTCTTATTATTTATTGTTCGGGGTGGGGGGTCAGCATATATTCAGATAAATAGGCAATCAAAAGTGTCATTATGGGAAGTCTCTTGGCAGCCCTGGATAAAAGTTAATTTTAAAAATTTATCCGTGGAAGTTTTCATTATATTTGAGGTTTTTATCCTCTTGATTGATTTTTATCCTCTTGATTGACTTTTTGTGTGTGTGGCTAATCATTGAAATGATCTTGACTCGTTTCCTGTTATTTCTAAATGCTTATTTTAAGCAGAAGAAAAAATCCACCAAATTCAGATGTTTTCCAAACTCCTTTAAAAAAATACAGACATTTCTCTGACCCCCATTTCACTGAAGGAAGTCGACAGATGGCCCTGGTAGAAGTAGATAAACTCACTCCATCAAGTCCATGTGGATACATCGCAGCCCTGTAGGGCAGGGTAGAACCACCCCTGTGGGTTTCTGAGACTGTAATTCTTTACGGGAGTAGAAAGTCCCATCTCTCTCCCGAGGAGCTGAGGATGTTTTCGAGTTGCTGACCTTGAAGGTAGCAGCCCGACACAGCCACTCCACTGCCAGGGTTCCTATAGCAACACAGAAAGCATCGCTTCATCAAGGAAAGGGGATGCCGTTCGTAAGGGATGCCTGTGTAAAGGCAGCGCGCAGCCTCTCTCCCCGTTCCCATGAGTGAATTGTTCAGACCGGTTGGAAATGGGGATCACAGAGGAGGGGAGGGAGGAGGGAATGACTGGAGGGGGAGAACGTTAAGTACAGAGGCAGTTTGGACATGTTATGTCTATTACTTGAAACTGAAAGCGAGTTTTGTGCTTCTGCACACTGGTCTTGTGTCATCTCGCTCTTTTTCTATGGCCACAGTTGTCCTTTTCATGGATATCATTCGTGCTCCCTATGGCCACGGCGACTAGAGAAAGAGACGGGGTGCTAAGGAACTGGGAGAGAGAAGCCCTGGGCCATGTTAGCTATTGTTACCTATTGTCAACTGGACGCCTGGGTCCAAACCCTGCCTCGTCCTGTGCATTTACATGGTGGGTTGTGAATTGGACCACTGTCATCACAGAGTTTCCATCGACTGATTTTCAGAAGTAGAACACCAGGCTTTTCTTCCTAGTCTGCCTCAGTCTGGAAGCAAGGCTGAGGAAAACCTATTCTGCGTCGCAGCAATATGAACACCACCACTGACAGATATGTAGTGGGTGCAGGTGGCAGAGACACAGGAGGTGAGCAGGCCAGGAATCGTGGGAGATGAAGCACCAGTGCTCTGAATAAGAATGAATAACAAGTCAACGTACCTCTTGGCATAGGAGACACTTAGCCTGTTTTTAGCACACCATTCAGGTGGAGGGTGATCGTATGGCTGATCACTGGGTGGGCTCCACACTGTGACCGTCTCATGTCAGCCAGGGTGGGCAGTACCCCAAAGTACTGGTCCTGAGAGGTTTTAAAACAGAGTCTCTCAGGGGCATGTCTGATTGGACTGACCAGCCCCAGCCTACTTTTTAGTTTGTATCTGATTTGTATCTACTGTCTTTATCATCACAGGATGCCACTGACCATAAAAGATTTTCTTATGTTTTGCCCTACACTTGCTGTCACCACAGGGGTGCCACCAAATTTCTTGGCTGGTTTCTCATGGTGGAGAGTTTTGTGGCCACCACTGGATTGTTCAGCTGAGTCTGAAATTCATATAGTGATCTCGTATGTAGCACCATCAAAGGAGACATTGAAGGAACCCCCACCTACCCATATTATTAGACTTATTGATTAGGTAGAGACTGGTGGGACTCCTTAGTCACCCTCCAGGTATGGAACTCAGCTCACCCCTAAGCTAGACTCAGCAAACCATGTCAGATCAAGGGCAAAGTTCAAAGGGTTAGGAAGGAGGGAGGAAGGGAAGCAGGAAACCCTGGAGGAAGTGGACTAAGTGACGTGACCCGGAGGCGATTTCATGAATGGAGGCGCTGAACCACAATGGGTATAAATTGTTGACTGTAGAACCGATCATCAGCTCCTTCAACCTCCACCCAACTACTGTAACATCTTGACAATTTCTACATTATGACCCGGGGACATCAGTTACCTTCTTCAAGTCGAGCAAACCTTCTCCTCATCCTTCTGACCCCAGATCCCACCAGCCTTGCCTGAAACTGGCTGCTCCCTTGAGTCTCAGTTGACCTTTGGCATGGCTGCTGACGGTGCCATCTCTCGTAGATCCTTCTTGAAAAGAGCAGCCCTCAGAGACTTTCACTTCTCTAGGTTGTAAGAAAAAACAACTTATTGGTGTTTAGGGCATTACGATTCTTGGAAAATATGCCTATAGCATTCGAGCCTTCTACACCAGGTCCAGAAAGCTTATTCGGGGCTTGAAAGATGTCGTTCTGGGAGGGGGTGATAGTTTTTGAAAGCCATCCATCCTCCCCCCTTTGTGTGTTTGCACTTTTAAATTAAACGGCATCCTCTGAGCGTGGGAGTGAAGTCAAAGCTGTCAGGTTTTCTCCCTCTAAGAACTCTTGTGCCATTGACTACCAAGAATAACAATGCATCTTTTTTTTTAAGTTCAAAAAGAGTATCTATTTTTGTCCCTGGAAGAACAACAATTATTCATGTCCTTAAGATATTTGGTGTAGTTTTTATGAATTTTCAGGGTAAGTCATTTTGAGGTTCACTTGCACACAATAAAAAATGCTTTGCTAAGACTGAGATCTTAAAACTGGGGAGCAGCTATCTAAAGTGAAACTTTGGGGCTCTCCAGTCAGGAGGAGAGGAGAGTGATGAAAACAGAAAGACAGATGGAAACATGTAGTCCAGTGGACTAACGGGCCATGCAAACAAGCGGTCTCCACAAGCCCGAGAGCAGAGCTCGATGATGCCCGACAACCACTGCCAAAGGCTCCCTAGGGATTGCACCAGGAGGGCCTGGGTCGAGCGGGAGAAAAATGTGGAGCAGAACTCCCAAACATGAGACCAGGCTGACTGATGGGATAGAGTCTGGTAGGACCCCCAAGACTAAGGCCCCCGACTCACCCCTGTGTTAAAATACCAACCATTTCCGTTCAGAAGAGCAGCATTAACCCAAGGGCGGAGTATTCAGGAAAAAAGAGGCATGGAGGCAGGAAACAGGAGGAGGAAGTGGGGGTCAGCGATGGTGCGTTGAGGAGATGCCGTGGTGACTGGAAACCCGATGTTGACACATTGCTGACTGTCAACCTGACGATCCTCTCTGTCAGCCTCCGCCTAGCATAGCACAAAACGCTGAGAAGAAAAATGCTTTGCTAGCAGATCCTCTCTCTGAAATATTTTGGTTAGTGGGTCTTGGTGTTTGAACAATTGTCTCTGGATGTCCATGTTGCCACTCGCTGTTGAAAGCAGGGTCAGTTCTGACCATGGGGACCCCTCTGTAGCACGGAGTGAAGCGCCTCCCTGTCCTCCCAGCTGTTCTTAGGCGTGAGCCCATTGTCGCAGCCACTTGCCCCCAGCCATGCAGCAAATGGCTCGGACCTGTGCCATCAGGCACCTCAAGGCCTGTGGCTTCACACCTGGCCAGACTGCCCTGGCCATGGAAGGTTCCGTAACCTTCTGGGGAAGCATTTTGAGTCTCTTGTTTCTTCCCAAACTTAAACTTGGCAAGAATAGGAACCATAGTTTCTCTGTGTTTGTCGCTCAGAACACTTCGAGTTTTGGAAGTATCAGAAATCCTGGTGAATCATTAGACTATTCCGGGAATTTGATCTCAACACTCACTGATACGATGCTATGATAGCAGCTGCTCATTCGCTGTTCACAAAGCTGAATGTAGGAAAAGAGAAGGCCAACCCAAAAGAGAAAAAGAAGACATTGGTGGTAAAAATAATGTATGATTATCTTCTCATCGATCATTCTCACTGAGGGGATGATGAAAGAGGAAAACGTTTCCCTGCTCATTTAATCTCGGTGATAATACCCTTGAACCTGAGAAATCCTGGCCACCAGCAGGCCACGCTTGCACAAGCTGGGGTGGGGTGGGTAGAAGGCTGATGTGCCGTGGGTGTTCAGAGAGGGCCCTGCTGCCTGCAGTAACTTCCCTGTAGCCGTCCTGGGTTTCGGATTCCTCGGGGCAAAGCGGACTCCACACTGCAGGGCGTAAGACACTTGGTGGTTCCCAGGTGCTGTGCAGTCAGTTCCACTTCTCGAGACCCCATGTGCAACAGAGCAAGAGGCACGGCCCACACTGCGCGGTGCTGGAGCCCATTGTTACAGTCGGTGTGTCGATCCATCACGCGGAGGGTCTTCCTCTTTTCTGCTGCCCCTCTCTTTTCCAAGCATGATGTCCTTCTCCAGGGACTGGTCTCTCCTGACCACATGCCCAAAGTAGGATGAAGTCTTGCCAGCCTTGGCCATTCTGGCTGTGCTGTTCTTAAGACAG
>NW_022111368.1:24224705-24247760 GCF_000313985.2 Echinops telfairi | reverse complement strand
CCTGGTGTCACTAGGACTCCCGGGTGTCAGGCTGTGTGGTGGTGTTTCCCCAACAGGTTAATGTTGTGTGTCCCTCAGGGTCAGGCTTTCTCGCACGTAATGAAAAGCCGTAGAAATAGATGAATCCTGTTAGCAACGAGTCTGCAAGAAATGGCTGATTGATTGACTTCAAGAATCATGGCAGTATCACCTGTGGTTGAGAGAGCTACCAGTGCAGAGGAAGACACTGCGGAGATATTTCCTCCTGTGCTTAAGACCAAGGGAATCCGTGAAGAACGGGGGTTCTTGCAGAGGGGTTCTGCAGAGGGGTTCTTGCCTTTCTGTGCCCGGAGGGCTCTTGTAGTAAAACAAAAAGAGGACTGAAGCAGGTGGGCATGGAGAAACAAGGAGTGGGCTGGCCTCTATCACACTGCCCCGCTTAGCCTAGAGCCAGGCCAGGTCACCCATCCACCTGGAGCATTTGTTTTTCAGAAGCAGGGTCTACAGACCATCATCACGTGTGAACAAGGTGGACCTCTGCTTTGATGGAGGGCGAGTGCACAAAGGGCAGAGAGCTGCAGCCGCCCCAGGGCACGTCTTTCTTGACCTGGGGTGCCCAGGCGGAGAACAGAAGAACATGATTTTCCTTTCAGAATGCATGTGGTCAAAGAGCTTCTTTCCGTATGTCCCAGAAGACATTCTCTACTGAATTTCAGACTGGATACCACTAAAAACACCAGCATCCATGGGGACCGTTGGTCACTGTCCTTGACCTTGAACCGCCTGCCCTGTTCTCGGTCTTGAGCCATGTGGCCTTGAGTCTGGGCAGCCGCTCAGTGGGGAGTGGAGGGGTTTGGACAGGGCAGTCAGCCGCCTGGAGCCAAGCGTGATGGCTCCTCCAGCAACTTTTTCCTGCTTTTGTCTCTGGAACGGGAGGGGCTTCCAAAAGTTCATGGAAATTCCAAAATGGAATTAGAAGAGAAGAGTTAAGTTTTCCAAGTACTTTGTGAAGCCGCCTCCCCGTCCGACGTGTTTCTTCATACATTTTAACATAGGTGTCGTGTCGTCTGAACTTAAGCAGCCTTGCTGGAGTGGATCGTCACCTCCTTGCCATCGAGTCAATTCTGACCCATAGGGACCCTGCAGGCCATGGGCGAACTGCCCCGGTGTGTGTCCAAGGCTGTAAATCTTCATGGAAGCAGAATGCCTCAGGTTTCTCCCCCAGAGCAGAGCAGTTGGTGGGCTCGAACTACTGACCGT
Source organism: Echinops telfairi (assembly GCF_000313985.2). Taxonomy (NCBI): domain Eukaryota; kingdom Metazoa; phylum Chordata; class Mammalia; order Afrosoricida; family Tenrecidae; genus Echinops; species Echinops telfairi. The sequence goes on along the minus strand of NW_022111368.1, from coordinate 24,246,521 downwards.
TTGGTGAGCAGTCCAAGCACCAGGCCAGACAAGCACTCAATTGCAGATGTTGGTGCAGATGGTTGGTGATTCAAACCCACACAATCCCTCTGCAGGGGAAAGACCTGGGGGTTGGCTTTAGGAAGCTCATGGCTGTGGGACTGGGCAGGTCTACTCTGTGCTGCGTGGGCTAGAACAATGCTGGCAACCATGTGCGGTGTGAAACCTCACTAAGCCAGGCTACAGACTTGCTGGGCAGAGGGACGCAGTCACCAGTCACTGCCTTCCCCCGGTGCTGGTCCATGTCCAGGTGAGCAGCAGCCTTTCCAATGGAGTAGGCCGTCAGCTCTCTCTTCTCTAGAGCCTTCTCTGCTTCGTGGTGGCAGTTAGGTATGTTGGGTTTTTGTAGCTCAAAGTGTGAACGGACCTGATTGTTTATATGGTGTTGTGCCTTCCGGTGGACCCTGACCTCGTGTGACAAAGCACAACGACCCCGGGTTTTTCTAGGCTGTGATCTGTGAGTTGGAATCCATTCGATGACTGTGAGTTTGGTTTTGGTGAACGATTTAGCAGATCACACGATCTTCTTTATTTTTCAAAACCTATTTATTGGGAGTTAATCAAGCTATCATTCCATCGTTCAATCACATCAAGCAGTACTATACAATTGCAACCACAGTTCGTTTCAGAGCTTTCTTTTTCCCCCTGAACCTCCTTAACATCAGCCCCCTTTTACAACGCCCGCGCCCTCCCCCCCTCCACCCCACTACTGGGCCCTCCAAAACCCTTATTCCACTTGCTGTCCCTGTAGGTTCATCAATCCTGAGTTTCATACATTGAAACACATATAACAAAAATTCAAGAGGGTGACCCCAATAGCATAACACATCTGAGACAGACCCCAATATGAACAAGCAAAAACCAGAAAACCACAGAACATGTTGAAACCCAGATCAGGCCTGACATGCATCAGAGGGGGATCAGCTGACAAGGTTTTAACCGTTCAAGTCAGGGTGATCATTTTGATCCTCTACATTTTCATCTCTTTGCTTACCACGGTCTTCCCTATTCTGGAGAGAGCTTTTCTCCCCCTGAGCCGCTGGGTGGGTTCAAACAGCCAACTTTGTTTTATTGGCACACCATTCAATAGTTCAGTTGCATCCAGACGAATTGTATCAGAGGGGGATCAGCTGACAAGGTTTTAACTGTTCGAGTCAGGGTGATCATTTTGATCCTCTACATTTTCATCTCTTTGCTTACCACGGTCTTCCCTATTCTGGAGAGAGCTTTTCTCCCCGAGCCGCTGGGTGGGTTCAAACAGCCAACTTTGGTTTATTGGCATGCCATTCAATAGTTCAGTCACATCTAGACGAATTGTACCATCATCACAGCATTCAGTTATAGAACATTCTCTTCATCCTTGTACTCAGCGTGATTAGCTCCCCCCACCCCCAAGCTCTTCTGACATACTCCCAAACCACCACGGTTTTTATTGTCATTGTTGTCAGGTGCTGTTGTAAGTCCGTTCCGACTCCTAGCGACCCTGGGTCCAACGGAAGCAGACCTGCTCGGCCCTGCACCGGGCTCACACTAGTAGCTGTGCTGAGCGCACTGCTGCAGCCACCAGGTCGGTTCATCTCCTTGACGGACGGCCTCCCTCTTTTCCCTGGCCCCTCCACTTTACCAAGCCTGATGTCCTTCTGCGGGGACTGGTCTCTCCTGACAGCATGTCCAGAGTACGTGAGACAAAGTCTCTCTGCCCTTGCCTCCAAGGAGTTGCTGTCTGTACCCTTCCCTCTCCCCACAGTCAACCCAGACTCCTGTCGACCCTGTGTAGGCTTTCTGAGATGGAAAATCTTTATGGGGGCAGACAGCCTCACCTTTCCCCCACAGAGCAGCTGCTGGGTTTTGAACCCCCAGCCTTTCCGTTAGCAGCCCAATGCTTAACAAGAGGTTTTGAGAAGGAGAGGTAGGGGTGAGAGAGAAGGGTAAGCAGGGCATGGTTCTGCCTCAGTCCGAGTCCGGGCCATCTGTAAGAACTGATGTCGGCTGAGGAGCATCCCGAGCCAGGGGTGGAGGGAGAGGTGATTGTGTCGTCGAGGAAAATGTTTAGACAGCATGACAAAACAGCCTTTGAAATGAGGCACCTTCACGTCACCCCAGAGAACCCTCCTGCACACTCGTGGCAAATGGATGGGATACATTTGGGGGAAAATAGACAACTCTCTGTGAGTGGTCTTGGAGAGTAAAGAACTTTGTAGGCTGGCAATTGCTGTCGGGCCACCTCTGACTCACGGTGAGGCCGAGTGTGTGACATCAGGTGTGTCCTGGCTGCGTTTGGGGGAGGAGACTCCAGACAACCCTCCCCACTCCCTTCCCCACGTGCCTCTGGGTGGACTCCCCCTGCCACCCTTTGGCCAGCGACTGAGCATGTTAACTGCTTCCATCAGCCTTCCAGGATCAGAGGAACAAAGGGAAATGACAAAAGCTAATATTGACAGATACTGGGATGTAAACTTCTGAACTTCATAAAAACATAAGGAGCAATTTAAAAGATAATTACATAGGCAAGAAGGCTTGGAGAAAACCATTAAGATCCTCAACATAAAGGAAACAGATTTGAAGACTGAGACTCTCATCCAGTATTTTTTTTCCCTTTCAAATTCTGAACCTAGAATTACTTGTATTAAACCGAGTGACAGATGCAGGTTCCCACCCCTGCTGCAGGGCCTCCGTCGGAAGTTGTGTTGGCGAGGTATGGCTGAAATTCATTGCCAGAGGCCGTTCACCCGAGTGCCAGCACTCCAAGGGAATTCCAGATGAGTGGCAAGGGGGCAAAGTTCTTGGGTGGCACAAGCAGCTAAAGCCCTGGACGACTATCCATCCTCAAGGTAGTGGTTCAAATCCACCCTCCCCAGGCGGCCTTGCAGCAGTGCTGTGGAGCGGTGTGCACATGGGGCAGCCCAGAGAGGGAGTCAGTAAAACAGCAACAAGGACAGGAGGGCCACTCTAGAAGTAACGACACTGAGATGTCATTTTTCAAACAGCAAGTCTTAAAAAAAAATATTTTTTTTTAAAGTAATTTCTGGGCACGTGAGACGGGCTTCCCACGCCCTCGTTTACGGTGGTGTGCCTGTGAAAGCCATTTGTAGTCTGCGTCAAGAGCCCTCAAACTCTTCACACCCTGAACCCCATAAATCTACTTCTGGGGCCTCTCTTAAGAGACTTGTCTCAGCTGAAGGAAAAAGGCTTTGCTAACCACAGGGCTGTGTCTGTTAGCCGTACACTGGAGACGGAGAGATCTTAAAAGTGTGGTGTGGTTAAATAACCCCCGTGCGTCCAGTGGATGAGATAATTCGCAGCTATTAAAACTATTATTTCTGGAGACTACACAGTATCATGGGAAAAGGCATCTCATGTGAAGCGAAGAAAAAAAAAGGACTATGCAGATTTCTCTCTGCAGCATGAGCTCAGGGATCTCAAGTACATCGACTACACACACCCATGTTCAGAAGAGGAAGTGAAAATGTGCTTGTCTTGGGTGGTGAGTCCGTGAAAGATTCGTAAATTTCCTTTCTTACTTTTCAGGGACCTTTAGATCGTTTTAAGGATCCCTGGTGGCGAAGTGGGTGATGCATTGGCTGCCACCCTCAAGGTCAGCGGGGTCAAACCACCAGCCAGTCCACTGGAGAAAGAGGAGGCTTTCTATCCCCATAAGGACTCTGACTCAGAAATCCACAGGGGCAGTTCTACTGGGTCCTCCAGGGCAGCTTTGAGTCAGACAGCTTGATTTGATGGCAGTGAGTTTGGGAGTCAGGCTTTTGAGGGAGAGCGTGTTCTTGTTTATATGGGGGGTAGGGGCATACTTATAAGAAGCTTCGGTGAATGGGGAAAAGGAAACAGAAATCAATGGCTGCAGACAGACTCTGGTAGAGAAGTCAGTTCATAGCAGCCCTGGTGGCGCTGTCAGGCAAGAAGTTGGACGGCTCGTCTGCAGGTTCCAGGTTCAAACCCAGCAGCTGCTCCTTGGGAAAAAGACGAGGCTATCTGCTCCTATAAAGATTCACAGCCTGGGAAACCCTATAGAGGGTCACTATTAGTTCGAAATCACTCGATGGTAGTGGGACTGTGTTATCTCAGGTAGTATTTGCAATAACCAAACCAGGTAGGTCTGGTTGGTCTTCCCTTTTTAATGATGAGAAGCATCTTATTAGAAGTCAGATGTTTTGGGAAGGTCCCTGGCAGTGAGTCCTCTGGCCACTTTTCGACAAGGATTTCTCCCAAGGAATTCCATTCCCAGGTGTGAGTACACATTCTGGCTTCACAGACGTTGGCATCATTAGGAAGTCCCTGGGTGGCACAAACCGCTAGGTGCTTAGCTGCTAACAGAAACGCTGGAGGTTCAAGTTCACCCAGTTGTCTCAGTTACCTCCTGCTGCTATCACAGCCATGACACAGGTGGGCGGCTCTCACAAACACGTTATTTTCTCACCGTTTGGAAGACTAGACGTTCACGTGCAGGTGACTCATTCTAGGGGCTGTTTCTCTCTCTCTCTCCCCTCTGGGGGAAGTGCCTGGTGTCTCTTGAGCTTTTGTGGCCTGGGATCTCTCTTCCCGTAGCTCTGCTTCTCTCTGTTGCTTTTTTGTTGATGTCAGGTGCCTTTGAGGTGGCTCTGACCCATAGCGACCTTCTTTCTGCCCAGCAGAAGGACACGCTGCCCGGTCCTGCGCCGCCCTCACAATTGTCCCCATGCCTGAGTCCATTGTTGCAGCCACTGTGTCCGTCCCTCTCCTTGAAGACCTTCCTCGTTTCCGCCGACCCTGTGCTTTACCAAACATGATGTCCCGCTCCAGGGACTGATCTCTCCTGACAACATGTCCAAAGTAAATCAGACAAAGTCTCTAAGGAGCACGGGGCCCACACTTCTTCCAGGACAGATCAGTTTGCCCTTTTAGCAGTCCCCGGTACTTTCCAAGGTTCTTCTCCAGCAATTCAAAGGCATCGATTCTTCTTCAATCTTCTTTATATGACGTGCAACTTTCACACACACACGAGGCAACTGAAAACACCGTCATTTGGGTTATGCTAGTTTACTCTCATATTTCAGAAGAAATTGACTTAAGCCACACCCTCGACTGATCCTGTATCACCTAATAAAGACAACCCATTCCCAAATGGGATTAGCATGATCACAGATAGAGGGGTTAAGATTTACATATTTGGTGGGGTGAGGGGACACACCATCCAATCCATAATACCAGTGGTGCCTTGGAAGAAAGCTGTCCTTTTGTGCGCTGTTGATTCAGACCCTTGGTATAAAGATTCCACATTACAGGGAGAACGAGCCCAGGGGATTTTTTAGGCTGTCATCTTTATGGAAAGAGAGCGTCATGCCTCCTCCCACAGAGCCACTGGGCGGGCTCAGTGCCTAAGCCTTGTACCCCAGGGTTCGTGTTCAATGCGGGGGGGAAAAGCCCAAACCAAACGCACTGCCCTCGAGTGGACTTCTGATTCTTGTTGATGTGTTGACCCCACATACGATTGTCAAGGCGGCAAATCTTTACAGGAGCAGATAGCTTCCTCTTTCTCCCAAGGAGCTTCAGGTGGGCTTGAACCTCCAACCTTGCAGTTAGCAGTCCAATGCCCAACCCGTAATGAGTCCACCAGCAGGAGGAGGTGAGAAACTGGAGGAGCAGAAACCTTTGTGAGAAGCACGTTTCCAGAAGCAGCAGGCCGGGGGTCAGCCCAGTTCTGAGGCAGAGGCGTTCAGAGCTTTTTTTTAAAAAAAAAGCCGCTAATGGCTCCTTATGAATTTCACTCGTTGTTTTTCCATCCCACTTAAAAAATTAAGCACAGCGAGACATTAATTAGCGTGCTGAACTTCATATGAGGGGCAAGAGCAATTCGAACGTGAATTTTAATTACCCTGTCTTGTAAGCTCCTTTCATGTGAGAGAGGAGGGGGAAGCCCCTCTCGGTGCCCTGTAGACTTTCAAGCAGGCTGGTTAATATTTCATACGACTATTCATTAGCACGACGGTGAATAAATTGTGGTCATGGGAATCTATCGATCAGGAACCCAAAGGTAGCTCCTCCCGGCTTCTGCGGGAGCAGGGCCTCAATTGGAGGGAGAGTTGACTCATACGTAGCTTAATGAGGACTCTTCCATTTGTTTCTTTTTTAAGAAAGCACAGTCTGTCCATTTAAATGCATTTCTGACAACCCGCTCATCCTCTGTAATGGGGTCAAGGTCAGGTGGAAGCTTTGTTTCTGCTGCCCCTCCAGGGCTGGTCACCAGGAAATGGCCTCCTTCCTGGGTGGATCTAGTACACCTTGGCTGTCTTGCTGGGTCAATCACATATGCTTATGTGGAGGACGTGAGTGTCGTCTTTGTGTGTGTGACCTCCGTCCTGCAGCAGTAAGTGTCCTTGGATTTTCAGGTCAGTCTAAAAGGTCAGCGTTTGAGAAGAGGCTTTTGTGTACCATTCACAAGGAGGACCGTTCGAGCTATAGAGGAAGACAAACTCGCTGTGCCAGTCTGTGTCTCAAGGCTGGATGCTGGGGATGGAAGAAGACAGTAGACCAGGGGAGGAGATCACAGGCAAGGTAGAGCAGCTCCACTTCCAGCCACGGCTGTCTGCTGGCAGGAGGGCCCAGGGCAGTAGCTACCGAGCAGAGGGGATCGCCACATCAGCACCCTAAAAGATGAAGGTCCTGTCTTTTGGGTCTGGCCGGTGGCCCTCTGTGGCCCAGTAGGCTGCCTCAGCTACAACCCCTGGACATGAAGTAAGAGGACATGGTGGTGGGCAGGGGCCTTTCATCGTGCCTCTATCGAATGCCGTCCATGGAAACCCGGCTCAAATTACCCTCAGCCAGTGAAGGAAAGTTTCGGCAAGGATATCGAAGTCGTGAGCAGACTCTCAGGAAGAGAGCTGAACCAGGGCCGCCAGACCTGGAAGTGGGATTTTCCTTCCTGGACCCAGCAGAACAAGAAATGACTGAATGGTTTCAGTGATTTTAAATCGGAAAGGTATTGCGTTGGGTTGTCTTCTGTCACCATCCTCACTCAGTACCAGCTGAGCGAGCCCTCCGAGAAGCTGGACTGCATGCAGAAGAATGCAGCATGGGGACTGAGTACCAGCCACGGTGACGCTCAGACGACACAGCCCCGCTAGCTGAAAGCACCAGGGACGCAAAGCACTTACTGAGGAAGCGCAAACACGACAGCCTTCAGTGAGGATGACAAGTCAAGGTAAAGGGAACAAAGATCCTCACAACTGGACCTGTAGACAATGCCGTGACCAACGGACAAAAGATCAAAGTTGTCTAGTCTTTCCTTTCTCGTGGATCCCCAGTGAGCATTCACAAGAGTAATCAAATGACGTACTGCACTGGGAGAATCTGTTGCACAGGCCCTTTTAAAATCGTGAAAGAGGAGAGATGACACTCTGGGGACTAAAGAGCCCCTGGCGCCAGCTACGTGACTTTCCATCGCCTCATGGGCATCTGAAAACTGAACAGTGGATAAGGAAGACCAGAAAAGAATCGATGCCGTTGAAGGATGGGGCTGACGAGGAATATTGAGCACATGTTGGACTAGCAGAAGAACAAACAGATCCGTCTTGAACGAAGTGCACCAGGATGCTCCCTAGCATTGAGGATGACAAGACTTTGTCTCGCGTATTTGGACAGGTTCTATCAGGAGAGAGCAAACCTTGGAAAAGAACAGCATGCTTGGGAAGTAGAGAGGGAGCAAAACAGACGCAGCCGTGGCCTCAGACACCGTAATTGTGAGGATGGTGCAATCCTGGGCAATGCCTCATCCTGTTGTACCCAGCTCTGAATCTGAGCCAACTTGAACGCTCCAGAAGACAACAGGCTCCATGCCCCATCACCAGTCTCCATCGGCTCGCCGCCTCCTGATAAACCACGTCATATCAGGCACAAGGAAGGGAGAAAACATCCCTTCCTCCCTCCGCCCACTTCTGGCTTCTCTATGTCCATCCTAGGGAAGGATTCTGATTGGCTTTGCTTGGTCACATGTCCTCTCTTGTATAGATTATGATTGGAAGGCTAGGATGGTGTGCTTACTCTGGGAATAAGTGTTGTGAGCAATAGCTTTACCCAAACTAGATAGCAGGAACACAAAGAAAAGACGAGACGGAAATGAGCCAAGCCCCCTCCCCGCCCTCCCTCCCAAAGTGGGTATACTCCAAACCCGCTGGTTCCGGGAATGTTTCTCTTGGATGTAAACATGTGTCTAGGTTTCTATTCCTATGTCTATTCCGGGCACCGTGGGGCACCTAACAGGTGACAAGTCTGAATGGAGATCTAAGTGTAAAGGATAGACTGGATTTCAAAGATTAATAGTAAAAAAGAAATGCAAATGATTTCGTGAATCATTTTTTAACTTTGATTATATGCTGAAGTGTTAATGTTTTTAATATATTTGGTTTAATAAAATAGACTTTAAACATTCGTTTTGCATGCACCGTTGTATCTTTTTCACTGTGGTTAGTAGGTGGCATGGTGGCCTATGCACTGAGCTGTTTACCTCAAGGTCAGTGGTTCAACCTCAGCAGCCACTCTGAGGGAGAAAGATGAGGCTTTCTGCTCCCAAAGAGATTTCCAGCCTGGGAAACTCACAGGGGCCCTTCTCCTCTGTCGTATAGGGTCACTGTGAGTCAGCACGGGCTCGAGGGCCGTGGATTTGTAGATGGCTCACTTACATTTCTCATCAATCACTGTTCTAGACTGTGTTCATAGGTCTATCAACCCCCCCACCCCCCACCCCCGACAATGACATCCGTAAGTGTGCGATCCATTGGGCGTTTACCTCTATTTCCCTTTAATTTATCTCCTCAGACTTCAGTGCGCTCTCAGCTCTGGGGTGGAATGGGCGTTTTAGTAAACAAGTCATTGTTTAGGCTTTCCTGACAAAATTTGCCTCAATTGTTTAGTCTCTCTCAGAAAGGCCAAGATTTTCAGTGAAGCTGGAACCGCATCAGTTTTGGGGGGATTTTTTTGGGGGAGGAGGGCGGAGGACAAGGGGGAGATAGTGACTGACAGATGTCACAACTCGTGGAATCCTACTCTTGGATCCCATCCGCGACCATTTCCATCGAAACCACTCGCATTCTGAATGGGTGTGCTCTTAGGTTTTCACGGATATTTTTAAAAACCTCCTCTGTGGACGCCTCACACACTCAGTCTGCAGTCCACGTGCATGGGGAGCGTTTCAGGACTCCAGCAGAAGAGGAGCAGCTTGCCCACCGTGTCAGTCTCCCTCTGCTTCCCCACCCATCCCTCCATCCTTCCGTGCAGCCATCCCTTCACCAAGTCCTTGCATGCCCCTGCCCTGTGCCAGGCCCTGCGCTGGGTGCTGGGAGTGAGCCAACGAGGCCCCGTGCCCAAATGCATGGCGCTGGCAGGCTGTGGCCTCCAACCTCTGCTTTCCTTCACATCTGATGAGCCAGGTGTGGCAAACCAATGTTCCCAACGCATGTAGGAAAAGTAGAATGCCTAGTACCGAAGATCTCCGCACCGCGTGAAGGGGGAAGGTTAGGGTGGGCGCCAGGAAGCCTGGCGGGCATCTGGCTGCTAACCAAAAGCTTGGAGTGGGGTTGAACCCACCGGTGGCTCCCTGGGAGAAAAGCTCAGGCAGGGGCTCCCTACAGATGATAAACTCAGAAACCCTGTGGGGTAGTTCTCTCTGTCACCCGGAGCCCCTGTGAGTCGGAATCCACTCCAAGGGCGCCCCCAACAATAACAGCAGGGATGGGTGTGTGTGTGTGTGTGTGTGTGTCCACATTGCTCCACTCCCTCCTAGCTCCTCAGAAGCCCCTCTTCTCAACCCTCCTGCTCCCTCCGGGTGGGCTGTAGCAACCTTCCAGTCATGCATTTTGATTGGATGGGTTGGAGGTAAGACCCCTATTTAATCAAGCAAAATTGGGATTCCACACCCCCCCTGAAATGGACACATTGAGTGAAACACATCCAAACAGAAAACAAAACCAAATATAAAAGCATCCAAGCCTGTGTGGCTTCTTAGGAATGTGTTCCCTGGGAGATTCAGGTACGATCATCTGTTAGACTACTGGACCCTGACCTTTTTGGTTTAGTGATGAGTCATTAAAACACCTCAGCTGTTGGTGGGAAGAAGACGCCCGAGGGATGAAGCAGGGCAGTAGGTGAATGAGACTTGCAGGGTTACGTGTTTGCTGGATTTAGGGGTGATTTCCCAGGTTAGGATAGCACAGGAAGGACAGGGTGTTCCAAGCATGGCCTTCAGATGTTATCACTCTCTGAGCTCCCCCTGAGGTTTCTTTCTTTGAAAATATTTACTGAGAAGTCCTTGGGTGGTGTCAACAGCTAGCACTCTAACCTGCTCACCACAAGGTGGTCCGAGGCTACTCAGAGGCACCTCAGAAGAAGGGCCTGGTGGTCTCCATAGGAAACGGCAGCCATGGAAAGCCTTGCGGAGCGTAGTTCTCCCGTAACACACACGGACGGGACTGCCCTGAGCTGGAGGCGACCGTGATGAAACGGGCACGCACTCTGGTTGACCGTGGAAAGTATATGAGAGGTAAAAAGGTCAGTCCCGGGTCTCTGGAAGTGAGCTCATAGGAGAGACAGCCGAGTGGCCTGTCACTTAGTGTGACGCTTCAAACCAGTTCCTTCTAGTGCAGTCATAGCCAAGGAAGCAAACCTAGGATGGATTGCAAGTTTCAAAAAGTAAATGCTTGAAGTAGGAAGACTGCCCATTGGGACCCTGGAACGGGAGACCCAGAGGAGGCCTTATGAACCCTTTCAGGAGTCTGATACGTGACATCAGATTATTGCCTGGACCATAGAGAGGAACCCACTTTCCAAGCAGGATGGCCAGTCAAGGTCTTGGAGCAGGGTGCGGTTGTTTCTGATTCGGCCGGGCAAGAGGTTTGGTTGCTATGCAGTATGCTTGGTGTCCTTGTTTTCTAAAAGGGAGACTGAGTGTCCAGCAGGGTGTTGAGCGGTCATTTTCCCCATTCCCATGATCATTCCTGGCACCCACACTTCACACGTTCCAGGCCATCCTAGTTTCACTTCCTTGGTCATGACCTCACTGGGGGGAACCACCCTGAAGCCCTGATGTGAAGGCTGCTGCGGCAGGTCACTGCCAGGAGGCTCGTGGCTATTCACTGCGTGTCATTGAGGGGGACAGGCCAGGGCAGGCCCCTCTAGGATGTGGTCACAGCTGGTAAATGCTGGACATAAGTTATCAGGCACTTGTTTCTGGAGTGTTTCTAGCATTGAGAGACCATCCTCTCGCAGAGCGAACGGCTGGCTGAGTCTCGGAGAGCAGTGAGTTGAGTGACAGTGCTCCTGTGTACCTGGGCCATGAGCACTGTTGGATAAGCAAGGCTAGCACAGTCTGCCTTGTGCTTTTCACTCTCGTCACCACTTCAAAGATTCTGCTTCTAGCTCTTGCTGACAGCTGTCTGTCCCTCAACCCCACAGCACCTTCCTACAGAATCAAAACCTCTTTTCCAATGTACAGTCCCAGAGAGGGACAGAGCACCCAGAAGAAAGACAGAGCACCCAGAAGAAAGACAGGGTTAGTGAAGAAGCACAGTCAGTCCATGCTTACTGGGTAATCCACCCCTAGCTGTGAGCCCACAAAGGAATCTTCCTCAGGGTCAGCTAGTGGCAGGCCATACTTCACTCTGAACTTAGGCTTTCCTTCAGCCTCTCATCAATGACTCTACATTGTCCCTCTGAGACAGCCCCTCGGGTGGGTTTGTATTCTCTTTAAGGCTTCGCCTTCCTTACAGCTCTGTTGGAGGACACACGCTGCCTCCCTGCGTTGAGAAACAAGTGTTTGCCCTGACATTGTCTCTTTTGCCACTGTCATGGCAGGCATGTAGGAGAGCTGGTTCTACAACATCGTGTTCTTTAGGAGTCTGAATATGTTGGTGCTTAACATTCCTCTTGAAGGGATTGAAAAAAAAAGATTAAAGCATGAACAACAAAAACCAACCTTGTTGCCTCCGAGCCCAGTTTGACTCATGGTAAACCCATGAGCTCCACAGCAGAACTGTCTTTCCTGTGATCACCAGGCCTTTCTTCTGTGGGGCCGCCTTAGGGTAGCAGCTGACTGCAAACCACTGACACCACCCAAGGACCTTGCAGACCAAGAGGCAGGGGCCAAAGAGAAAAGAGATGTGTTTACTGTTTAACGTCCTTATCAAAGCTTTTGCTACGACTTAGGGTTTTCCCTGCTGTAAAGGCACAGATCACTTGGCTCACACCCTGCCGTCCAGGGTGCCGGGTGTTGTCCACATTTGTTGTCCAAATAGTTGCTGGGCTAGTAAATGGTAGTAGTGGGAAGACTTGAGTGTCCTTCCTTGCTTCCTAGTTTCTTTTCCTGCTTATTGAATACTGTCCTTCACCCCTTCATCTTCAGCTTCCTATCTTTAAAACTGCAGGGAAACATAGGCTACTTCCAAAAATCTACTCTTGTGTATGCATATATATATATATATAGCTTGTATATGTATATATAGTTTGTATATATAGATACATAACTTGTATATATCTAAAACAACTCACTACCATTGAGTCAGTACTGACTCATAGCAACCCTATAGGACAGGGTAGAATTGCCCCTATGGGTTTCTGAGACTATAACTCTTTATGGGAGTAAAAAGTTCCATCTTTCTCCCTCGGAGCAGCTGATGGTTTTGAACTGCTGATTTTGTGATGAACAGCCCAGCTTGCAACCACTATGCTACCGGGGCTCCTTCCTTGCTTGTGTACATTATGTTAATTTCCTTTCTTTTAGAAAGGAAGGCACTGCCAATCTAAAGTTTGGACTTTATAGGTCCAGTTCAGACATGTATGAATTAATTCCCAATGGTGGATGGCTGCAGACAAGCTCTCTCAGTAATACACTGGTCTCGTCTTGTTAAGAAGCCTTGGTGATGTAGTGGTTACACATTGGGCTGCTAACCGAAAAGTCTGCAGTTTGAAACCATCAGCTTCTCCGAGGGAGAACAGCGAGGTTTTGACTCCCACGAAGAGTGCTAGTCTTGGAAACCCACCTGGTCAGGTCTACCCTGTCCTATTGGGTTGCTATGAATCGGCATCTACTGGGTGGCAGAGAGTTTGGCTTTAGGGTCTTGTTAGAGGGTCTTCAGGGGAAGTAAGAAGATCCAAGTGGAGCAGTGACTCCAAAGGGATCTGCTGAGCCAGTTAAGCTCAGGACGAGAGGTGAGCTCAGCAAGTATGGCAACTGCATTCTGGCATTCCAAAAGAATAGTCGTGATACAAAGGACACAGGAAGATCCAGGGACTTATTAGGAAAAACTTTTAGGAAAATTGAAAACTGCATCTGTGAGAAATGGGCTAAGGGATTTGCACGAAGGACTGTTTCCTTCACAATGATACACTTGATGATTCTTTGAGAGAAAGCAAGGGCTTCTTAAAAGACCTTCTTTGGGAAACTGTAACCCACCTGCCTACAGCCCTGACCTTGCCCCACAGTCACAGATCATGTAAGAGGAATATGACTGGTGTCCCTCAAAGATGCCAAGACTTCCGTTTTGACGAGGTGTAAATCAAAGAGCACAGAATTCTCTGGGGAAGGGTTACAGAGATGGAACCCTACCTGCAGAAGTGGATAGACCTAGATAGAGGACATGATGAGAAACGATAGCTTCATGTTTTGATATTTGTGTTTAATAAAGGTTTGTATGTACTTGCAGCGGTGGTGCATGGGTTAGCATCGGGCTGCTAACTGCAGAGCCAGCTGTTGGCAACCAGCAGCCACTGAAAGGCTTCTTATCCCTGTGGTTGAGTCCTGTAGGGTCCCTCGGAGTCAGATTGACTCGACGGCAGTGAGTCTCATTTTGTTTGCTTGTTCGGAGTTCGTCGCCGTGTTTTTCGACGTACCTTTGTATTTGGATTTCTCTACACGTTCTCCTGAGTGGAGCAGGCTGGACTGGCGCAGGTGAGGTTGGAAGGGTGAGCTGTGCCAGTCAAGGAACAATCCAGAAATAGGTGGTGGGGAGCCCTCAGGGTGGAACATAAAAATTAATTACAGAAACCAAGGCCATCATTAGCATCAGATTTCACACACAATCGGTCCCAGTGTGACTATTATGTGAAATTAATTACTCCCTACTTAACTTTTTTAAAATTTTCTTTTTCCCAAATCACCTCCTTGGTACTATGGAAACAGCCCTGCTGACTGACATCAGTTGTTTCAGGTCGGCAAAGGTCATCATTGTACAGTTAGCGTGCTCATTCAGTTCTGTTTCCCTGGCCATCCGTGCAGCAGCCCCTCGCCCTCTGGGGGGTAATTGTCCTGCAGAGGAACTGAAAGTGTTTGGTAAAGCTAAGGTTGGCGAGAGCACGTGTCTCAGAGAAAACGCCCTGTTGGAGTGCAATAATTAAAGCCCATTCATTTGTAGCTCAGTGACTATCTCCCCCCACCCCCTCCATCCCCCAGAAATTGTGCTGAGGGTCTCAGAGCAGCAGGTGAGGACATCGGGTCGCCCTTGGAGTTTGCAGATTATGAGTCAGCATAGAATGTCCCATCGTTATCCAGGCTGAAAGCAAACTTCCGGCAGCATTTGATCTGGTCTAGGGACCAGGAGGAGCCCTGGTGGCCTGGTGGGCTATGCGCTGGGCTGCTCACCTCGAGGTCAGCAGTTAGAAGCCACTTGCTCCTTGGAAGACAGACGAGGCTTTCTGCTCCCATAAAGCGTTACAGTGTCAGAAACCGACAAGGGCAGTTCTGCTCCATGTGACAGGGTCCCTGTGAGTCAGAATCGCCTCGATGGCAGTGCGTTAGGTGTGAATGGAGGCGCCTGGGCAGCTCCTCTGAGGAAGGGGCATGTAAACAGGGATGTCAGTGACATCACCTTCAATGAGGCAATACAGGGGATGGGCTTTCCATGCAGAGCAAACTGTGCACGCAAAGGTCCAGAGGCAAGGGAGACCCGGAAGGTGACTTGGAGGGGCGCTGGAGTTACAGGCGTCATCAGACTGTAAAGGACACGATGATGCTGTTTGGGCATTTTACACTAAGTGCAATGAGAAAACTTGAAAGTGGTTGGGTTCCGAGCCCTCAATAAAATAATTAAAAAAAAAAATAATGAGGGTAACAAATGTACAAATGTACAAATGTGCTTTATACAATTGATGTATGTATGGCTTGTGATGAGTTGTATGATCCCCTAATAAAATGACTTAAAAAAAAAGAAGAAAGAAAGAGAAAACAAACAATAAATAAAAATAGACTTAACTATGAAAAAAAAAAGTCGCAAGAATTGTGTACCAGTGGGCTTCATGGTCTTTGAAGTGCACCTGTAGGAGTGTGTGTGTGTGTGTGTGTGTGTGTGTATTTGTATATACTTCATTGTTACTAATATGTACTACATACAATTTGGCAGCGTGTAGTTTGCTGCTATCATTTTCGGGATGTTCAATGTTATGATCAAGGAAGGTTGCCCATTAAATAGGGGACAGTTTCACATGGGTGGTATGTCGAAAAACATGTGAGACTGTTTGCGACACATTCATAAGTAAGCACAAGTAAGTCTGTGCAGACCTTCCTTAAGGAACAAGAATTTACAGTTGAACAGAGGCTTTGATTCTGCAGGAAGGTGCTGTGGGGCAGAGTTGGGACAGAGGCAGAAGCCAGCCAGCTCTCACTCACTCCCATCCAGTCAATCCGGTTCAGAGCCGTACCCAGGAGCACAATTTTTGAGGTGGTAACAAAAAAAATCATCAGAGATGGGGAGGTAAGCACAAATAAGCCTCACCTTACCTTGCTTGGGGGTGACCTGACACACTGCTGTATATGCAGACTGTGAACTGCCAGCCTTTTGCTTAGCAGTTGTGTGCTTTTACCACCGTGTCACCAGGCTTTCTAAGTCTCTTTCAGTTACTATTTTTTCACTAATTCATTTGCAAGTAAGTTGCAGTTATAATGTTCCATTATCCCTTAATCCTAAAGGAGATTGTCCAATGTATCTGCAGCGTAATGGTCAGTGAAGGCCATTAACATGGACTTTGTGGGGAACAGGATGCAGGACCCCAGCGCAGACACCGAGTGGAATGACGTCTTATGCAAAAAGGGCACGTTGCCCTCAAAGGAAAGTGCCAAAGAACTAGAAAAGGAGGCCGAGGAGGAGGAGCCGCGACTCTTTCAGCAGTCTGCGGTGAAAACGTACGAAGACCTGCCTTTGGAAGAGCTGGAGGAAAATGCAGATGCATTTAACGAGGAGGATGAACGTGCCCTTGAAATGTACAGGCAGCAAAGACTGGCTGAGTGGAAAGCAACTAAACTGAAGAATCAATGTGGAGACGTTTTGGAGATCTCGGGAAAGGATTATGTTCAGGAAGTTACCAAAGCTGGTGAGGGCCTATGGGTAATCTTGCACCTTTACAAACAAGGGATTCTCCTCTGTGCTCTAATAAATCCACACTTCCGTGGACTTGCAAGGAAGTTTCCAGACGCTAAATTTATCAAAGCCATTTCAACAACCTGCATACCCAATTATCCTGATAGGAATCTGCCCACGATATTTGTTTATCTTGAAGGAGATATCAAAGTTCAATTTATTGGACCTCTGGTGTTTGGTGGCATGAACCTGACAAGAGATGAGTTGGAGTGGAAATTGGCCGAGTCTGGAGCAATCAAGACAGACCTGGAGGAGAACCCCAAGAAACAAGTAGAAGACATGCTCCTGTCTGCAGTGCGCTGCTCGGGGCCCGTGAGGAGAGACAGCGGCTTAGAGGATGACTGAGGCACCAGCAGGAGCAGCACGCTGAGCTTCCTTGATGTGACAAATTATCGAGACATTTTCAAAGAAAATCTAGAACGCCATCCTTGAGTTTTAGCCTTTTATATACAATTATGTTTTAATTTTCATATCCGAGATCATCATTGCTGGGAACCTTTTAAAATTTTTTGCAGGTCTCTTTTTAACTTACTATTTCCTTAAAAAGACAAAATAAAAACCAGATATCAGTGTGAAAAAACCACATTGACATTGTTACATTGCTATCTGCCTCTCAGACCCTGTTGAAATGTCCAAGTGTCCCAATAACAGAAATGTGGGTGAAGGGAGACAGCGGATGGTGTAAGATAGGAAATCAATAATAATTTGGGTAGTTTAAATTGTTGAATACAAAACTGGTCACCTGAAAGATACAGCTCCCTTATAGTTTATAATTTTG
Source organism: Echinops telfairi (assembly GCF_000313985.2). NCBI lineage: Eukaryota > Metazoa > Chordata > Mammalia > Afrosoricida > Tenrecidae > Echinops > Echinops telfairi. Next base: position 24,229,316 of record NW_022111368.1, on the reverse strand, counting down.
AAATTATATAAAAATAAAGGAAAATTTTTATTTATTTATACACACACACACACACATATATATATATAGAGAGAGATGCTGTTGTTGTCAGTTTCCGTGGAGATAGTTCCAGCTAGTAGCAATATTCCTGGTTGGGCTGCACAGTACACAACAGAGGAAAAATACTGTGGCCCTGTCCTGCGCCATCCTTACCATTGTGCATGCTTGAGCCTGTTGGTGCAGCCACTGTGACAATCGGCTTGTTGGGGTCTCTCTCTCTCTCTCTCGTTCTTTGCTGGCCCTCTGCTTTATGAAGCACAATGTCTTTCTCCAGGGACCAGTCTCTCTTGAAACGTAGCCAAAATATGTGAGCCTAAGTCTCCTCAACCTCGCTTCTAAGGAGCATTCTGCCTGTACTTCTTCCAAGCCAGATTTGTTCCTTTTTCAGCAACACCCTCATTCAAGTGCATCCGTTCTTCCACAGTCTTCCTGGTTCATTGTCCAACTCACACGTGTATGTGAGGTGAATGGAAATACCATGGCTGAGAAGGTGCACCGTAGTCCTCAGAATGCAATCTTTTAACCCGTTAGTGGGGTATCTTGCAGCTCTGCTGGCAGTGTAGCAGTGACGCTTTGGGCTGTTAGTGCAAGGTTGGCAGCTTGAAGTCACCAGTCCCTCTCCCGGAGAAAGATGAGGCATTCTACTCCTACAGTCTCGGGCACCCCCAGGGGCAGCTCTGTCCTGCCTTAAGCATCACTATCAGTCAGAAGTGACTCCGTGTCAGCTAGTTTGATTGGGTTGGGTTGGGTTGGGTTGGGTTTTTTGCTCAGTATAACTTTATTATCCACCTTCTGTGATTGCAGTTCACACAAGATGGTGAAAGGCAGGATGTTCATGGTTTTCATTTGGTCCACAGCTGCTTCTGACTTGTTTGCTTGTTATTCTTCTCCTGCGTCGAAGCTGTATCCAGGGTGGACGCGGCTCAGCGGGTCCATTCTGTCAGCCATTCTGACTATCCATTTCCTTCTTTCCCAACTGACACGTGGAACTAGTCAGTCAGATGTTCTTTCAACTCCTCCGGTGGTTTCCATTCCAATGGCCCGGGGGCCTGATTGTTTCTGTCTTTGTGGATTGTCCTTTGCAAGTCTTTTTTTTTTGGGGGGGGGTGGCCGTGGGGCCCATTATTTAGTTCTCGGTTGATTGGATTTGGTTTTTGCAGGCCTTTTGCCCAAAGTAAGATGTCGTTTCATTTCTCGACTGCTGCTTCCGTGGGCGTGGACGGTAGATCGGAGTAAAAAGACATCCCTCTCTCAAACTTCAGTCTGTTCTCCGTTTATCCCGGCGTTGCTTACGGGTCCAGTTGGGAGGATGTTTGCCTTCGTGTTGTGGACAGGTGATCCATACTGGAGGCTGTAGTATTTGATCTTTGTCTGTAAGGGTTCCAAGTCCTCATCACTTCCATCAAACAAAGTAGTGTCATCCGATTATCACAGGTTGTTCATAAGCCTCCCTTCAGCCCTGATGCCACAGTCTTTGTCATGCAGCATAGAGATGGAATGGGGACACCAGCCTGGTACATGCCTTTCCTGGTTTTAACCCACTCAGTATTCCCTTGCTCTTGGTCTCTATACAGGTTCCATACAATTAATGTTCTGGAGTGTCCATTCTTTTCAGTGTTATCTCTACTTGTTGATATCTAACAACAAAGTAACAACCAGACCCAAGAAACAACCTCACTGCCGTTGAGCTCCTTCCAACTCATAGTGACCTTATAGGACAGAGTGGAGCGACCACTTTCAGTTTCTGAGACTTAAATGTTTACAGAAGCACACAGCCTCAGTCTTTCTCCTGAAGAATGGCTAGTGGATTCGAACTGCTTACCTGTGGTTAGCAGCTCAGTGTGCAGCCCGCTGCACCACCTAGGCAGCTAACAGCACACACAAGTAGTCTTAAATGCATTGTGTCAAAAAAACAAACCCAAAAAACCCATTATCTCAAAGTTAAAATAAACAAAGTTTTTGTAGCAAAACATTCTTACTTTCAATCACTTTTACATGCATAATACATTACATTTGATATTAATTACCATCATCATGTTGTGCCAACCATCCCGAACGTTCATTTCAGAATGTTTCCGTACTCTTAACAGGAACTCGGTGCCTCTAAGGCAATGGCTTCCCTTTTCCTCATCCCCGGTGCTCTTGATAAATCCCAATGAGCTTTCTTTTCTACACATTTGCCAAATTCTAGGGATTCCATATGAATGGGATCATGCACTATGGTGGCTTATTTCACTCAGCATTTTTCTTAGGTTCGTCCACGGTACAGCATGCATTAGGACTTCATTTCTCCTTTGACTAGGGGAGTAGTCCAGGATGTGCCTATACCCCTTTTGTTTATCCATTCATCTGTTGATGGACATGAAGGTGGTTTGCAACTTTTGGCTATTGCAAATAAGGCCTCAGTGAGCTCTGTTTGGTTTCTTGCTTTTGAGTCTGGGGGGTTGTGCCAAGGAATGGAAATACTGGGTGGGTCATATGATGAGTTTCTGAGCCTCACACTGTCTTCACCATGGCTGCCCTACCTTATGATCCAACCGGCAACCATGAGGGCTCCTGTTTCGCCACACCCCTGCCAACATCTTTTCTTTTTCCTTCTTTCCTTTTTGGATCATCACCATCTTGGTGAGTATGATGGGCTATCTTCCGTGGTTCTGAATTACATTTCCCTAATGACTAATCACCTTGGACATCTTTTCATGTGCCTTTTGGCCATCTGTGTATCTTCCTTTGGAAACTGTATGTTCAAGTCCTTTTCCCATTTTTGATTGGATTGTTTGTTTTTTGTTGCTAAGTTATAGGAGTTCTTGATGTGTTCCATAGATTAAGCCTTCAATAGTTACATGATTCTTAAAAGTTTCCTTCCAATCGGTAGAATGTCTCTTAATTTTTTTTATAAAGTCCTTTAATGCACAAGAGTTTTTATTTTTTATTTTGATGAGGTCTTATCTCTTTGGTCTTTTGTTGTGCATGATTTGGGTGTCAGTGCTAGTCTCTCTTGTCAGAAACTGGATCCCAAATCATTACTCCTGTGTTTACTTCTAGACAATAGGTTATTGAAATGGGATATAAACAAAGACTCCATGATAAAGAGAACATAATTGTGTCATGCCTACAACGCAAGCTCACTGCTGTCGAGTCGATTCCGACAGCAAGCCGACAGGACAGAGCAGAGCTGCTCCTGGGATTCTTTGAAGCGGGGACTCTTTGGGGCCGTAAAAAGGCCTATTTTTCTCCCAGGGAGCGACTGGTGGCTTTGAACTGCTGACTCTGTGGATTGGAGTACAACTCGTCAGCACTATACCACCGGGCTCCTTCCACAATCATTGTGTGGATAAAATGAAAAGAGTAGAAAGACTACATTCCAAGCAAAGAGCCAGCAGTGCTGCTAAGTAGATTCCTGGCCCACCAACGCACAGTGGTTTTATCATGGAAGAATTGTGCTCATCAGACAAACCAGAGAAAGGGGCCTGGCTTCCATGCATTAAACTCAATTTGTCTTAGTAGATATGGGTGTTGTTTGTTTTGGCAGTTTGGGAAATGTTTACTGAGTTATTTTTGACTCTCAATCAGAAACAGCTGGCTTTACTGGTGTTTGTAGGGCAGCTTTTTAAGTTCTACTTTTGTCTAAGGAGCTAAGTTAGGTGCTTTCAATGGCTCCTGTACCAGTTTTAATTTTTAATCAAGGCCTACAGTTAACGGTAGTCTGGCAATGAGCTAGTGCCCTGGGACAGCAGTGATATTTGTAGGATGGGAGGACCCCTGTTGGGCCCGTGGGTCAGGATGCTGTGAATTCTGGTCCAGTCATTATTGTCCTAACACATTCCTGGCGGTAACCTTCTAGAATCCTTTCTACTCTTGGAGATTTCATGTCCTCCTTTCACATTTTCCATAGACGTCCCCTCCCACGGCCAGAAGGCAGCATCCTCACCTTTCCTTTCACAACATTTGGAATTGTATGCTGTGATGGAGTTCTGTTGAGTGGAGTTTGACTCATTGCGATCCCATGTGCCAGAAGAGAACTGGTCAGCTGTGTGAAACCACCGGCATTCCACAGGAGAAAGCTGAGGCCCCCCACTCATCATTATAGAGTTAACGGGCCCAGAAATTCATAGGGCCATTCCACTCAGTCCACGGGTTGCTATGAGTCATCTTCATTGATAAAAAGAACATATCAAGTTCTATCTTGAAATACAATGCTGTTTATGATGATATTTATACACATACAAGGACATCCAGTTAATACAATTATGGTTCAAATGTATGTGTCAACCACAAAGCCAGTGATGAGCAAACTGAAGAATTTTAACTAACTCAGTCTGAAATAGATCCAAAGTGCCGTCAAGACGTGATTATAATTACTGTATATACTCAAGTATAAGCCGACCTGAATATCACCCGAGACACCTAATTTTACCACAAAAAAACTGCATTATAAAATGTGCTGGAAAAACTCAGCTTATACTCGAGTATATACAGTATTGGTTTTTGGAATGGGAAAGTTGGAAACAAAGTAGAAGGAATAGTAATTGGAACAAACTGATGAAGCGCTGAAAATACCTATGCCAAGAA
>NW_022111368.1:24223069-24224605 GCF_000313985.2 Echinops telfairi | reverse complement strand
AGAGAATACCAAAGCGATGTTTACCTATGTTTTATTGATGAAGCAAAGGTATTTGACTGTGTGGATCACAAAGTATGGAGAGCACTGGGAAGAATGGAAATTCCAGACCACTTCAGTGTGTTCGTGGGGATCCTGAATATGGGCCAAGAGATGGTTATTCCGACAGAACAAAGGAATACTGAGTGGTTTAAAATTAGGAAAGGGGTGTGTCAGGGTTGTAGCCTCTCACTAATACAATCTGTATGTTGAGCAGATAATCCAAGAAACTGTAAAATATCAAGAATTCGTTATCAAGATTGGAGGAAACTTATTGCCCTACAATATACAAATAACAGAACCTTGCTTGCTGAAATCAGTGAGGAATTGAAACACTGTTGAAGATCAAGGACGGCAGGCTTCAGTATGGGTTCCAACCCAATGTAAAGAAAACCAAAACCTAGATTGAAGAGGTCAAGGATTTCATCTCATTTGGATCCACAAACCATACTCATGAACACAGTAGTCAGGAAATCAAATGATGTATTTCATTAGGCAGATCTGCTGCACAAGACTTCTTTAAAGTGTTGAAGAGCAAGGATGTCCCTTTGAGGACTAAGTTGCCCCTGACCTACGCATGCCACAGTCTTTTCAGTCACCTCACACACCTGTGGAAGTTGGAACCTGAATGAGAAAGACCTGAGAAGAATCAATGCATTTGAGTGATGGTGCTTGCAAAGCATATTGAAAATACTATTGACCCAAAGAACGAACAAACCTGCCTCGGAAGAAGCACAGCCAGAATGCTCTTTAGCAGTAAGGGTGGCGAGACTCCGTCTCACGTTCTTTGGACATGTGATCAAGAGAGACCTGTCCCTGGAGAAAGAAGACATTCTTGGTAAAGTGGAAGGGCGGAGAGAAAGATAAGGCCCCTCCACAAGATGGATGATCGATTGACACAGTGCCTATAACTGTGGGCTCAAACATAACAATTGTGAGGATGATGAAGGACTGCCGTGTTTCGTTCTGTTGTAACTAGGGCCAGCATGAGTTGGAACGGACTTGAGGGCACCTAAGAACAACAACAAGGATGTTTGGAAATGAATCGCCACGCCTTTCCTCTGTGGTGATGCCTCTGGGTGGACTCTTAACAGCCAAGCTTTTGGTTAGCGGTTGAGCAGGTAAGAGTGTACAGCCTCGAGGGACACCGTCATTCATATTCAGACCAACCCGTTGCTGTCAAGTTGATTCCAACTCATAGTGGCCCTGTAGGGCAGAGTAGAACTGCCCTATGGGGTTGATACTGCTATGTAAATCTTTCTGGAAACCATGTGTATCTCCTGCCAAATGGCTGGTGGATTTGAACCACCAACCTTGCTGTTACAGCCAAATGCTTTAACTACTGTGACACGATGGCTCCTTAGAAAGGACTGTATTAGTCTAGGTACTTTGGAGAAACAAATCCACAGAAATTCATATATAAGAGAGAGTTTTATGTAAAGAAAAGGTGCATCACGAAAACATCCCAACCCAATGCTGCCCAAGCCCACAAGTCCAACA
>NW_022111368.1:24213550-24222969 GCF_000313985.2 Echinops telfairi | reverse complement strand
ACATACAAGGACATCCAGTTAATACAATTATGATTCAAATGTATGTGTCAACCATAAAGCCAGTGATGAACAAACTGAGGAATTCTAACTAACTCAGTCTGAAATCGATCCAAAGTGCTGTCAAGACGTGATTATAATTACTGTATATACTCAAGTATAAGCCGACCTGAATATCACCCAAGACACCTAATTTTACCACAAAAAAACTGCATTATAAAATGTGCTGGAAAAACTCAGTTATACTCGAGTATATATAGTATTGGTTTTTGGAATGGGAAAGTTGGAAACAAAGTAGAAGGAATAGTAATTGGAACAAACTGATGAAGCGCTGAAAATACCTATGCCAAGAAGTCTGCAAGCCAGCTACCCGGCTAAAGGACTGGAGGAGATCCCTGTTTGTACCATTACAAAGAAAGGTGACTAGAATGAGGAAAGTATCAAATAGGATCACTAATATCACATGCAAGTCAAACTTTGCTGAATATAATTCAATGGTGAGTGTAGCAATGTATCAGCAGGGGGCTGCCAGAAATTCAACCAGGTTCAGAAGAGGACATGGAAAAGATATCATTGCTGGGGTCCGATGGATCCTGGCTTAAAGCAGAGAATACCAAAGCGATGTTTACCTATGTTTTATTGATGAAGCAAAGGTATTTGACTGTGTGGATCACAAAGTATGGAGAGCACTGGGAAGAATGGAAATTCCAGACCACTTCAGTGTGTTCGTGGGGATCCTGAATATGGACAAGAGATGGTTATTCCAACAGAACAGTGCCGATAACTGTGGGCTCAAACATAACAATTGTGAGGATGATGAAGGACTGCCGTGTTTCGTTCTGTTGTAACTAGGGTCAGCATGAGTTGGAACGGACTTGAGGGCACCTAAGAACAACAACAAGGATGTTTGGAAATGAATCACCACGCCTTTCCTCTGTGGTGATGCCTCTGGGTGGACTCTTAACAGCCAAGCTTTTGGTTAGCGGTTGAGCAGGTAAGAGTGTGCACCCTCGAGGGACACCGTCATTCATATTCAGACCAACCCGTTGCTGTCAAGTTGATTCCAACTCATAGTGGCCCTGAAGGGCAGAGTAGAGGTGCCCTATGGGGTTTATACTGCTATGTAAATCTTTCTGGAAACCATGTGTATCTCCTGCCGAATAGCTGGTGGATTTGAACCACCAACCTTGCTGTTACAGCCAAATGCTTTAACTACTGTGACACGATGGCTCCTTAGAAAGGACCTAACCACTATTTTATAGCATGATTATTGTTGTGCATTTCCTTCTTTCACATGAACTGTACCCTCTGTGCAGACAAGCGTTGGACTCAAATCCATTTTAATCTGTCACACTGCCTAGTCTGACCTACACTGGACCAGAACTCAGGAACTGTCTTAAATAAATGAATAAAAACTTTCTGCTGTAGTGAGACTGGCCTAGTTGCGAAAATGCTGTGCTGAGATTTTAAGATGGGCTATGGGTTGCACTTGAAGCATCCCTCACTCGATGCTTCTCAGGAATTCAGTTGACTTAGACTATTATGATTTTGCGTTGCGCTTCTTTGGAAGTTATAAATAATGCAGAGCACAGATGGGGGACCTTTTATCTCTTTTCTTGGTTGTTGATTTATGTGTACTTATTATGCTCAATAAATACAAAGAGGAAAGAAGGCGCATCTGAATGTCAGCACAATGGTTTATGGTTATTGTTATAGTCATTTATTTATTAGTTACCTTGAATTCTAGACCCGGCAGTCCATCAAAGTAAAATATTAGGAGTACACCTAAATTGTGCATAAATGTCCTTGGTATTTTCTGAAATACTATGCTATAATGAGATGCTTTGCTTCTTGAGAGGGTAGAAGTAGAACCCCTGCAGCATCTCATGGTCGTGAGTTCTGAGTAAAGTTCCTCTTTGACCTTCCAGTGACTTTCTGAATGAAATTATTGAAAATCCACCTTTAAAGAAGCCCGTGTCAAGTGTCTGGCTTTGAAACCTTGGGGCAATTTCCGAGACATCAGAAAGATGGCTTTGAAAAAATGGTGGTGATTGAATCATGTATATTGCTCGTCCACCCACATAACCAAAAAATGTGGCACAGCACCCCATTGTCCTTTAAAGGGACTATGCAACCTTAATGGAAAGGTCTGAGGTAGGGATCAAAGACACACAACCCAGACACATGAATGACACACAAAAGCAGTTGCCGCGAGTCAGTTCTAACTCAGCATCGACCCCACATATTACAGAGTAAAACGGCTCCGGGGGCTCTCGGCCATCACTAGACTTTTCTTCCATGGGACCAACTGATGACTCCAACCACCAACCTTTCTGGTTAGCAGTCAAGTACAAATTCTTTGCCTCATCGAGGCCCTGCTAGGGCTCTCCTTACCTCTATTGTGTTCTTCATGTTGTTGCGTCCCGCCCACTCTTGTCCTTTGGGCAGCTCATGTGGTTCTCTTGGTTCCAGTGACTAACGATGTATCCTACTTTGTACATACTGCATATGAAGTTGACACCTCTACTCAACTCGGTTAACCTGGTCACGTAAACCATCACTGTGACACACATTAATATGAGGTAAACCATTGGCTAACCTGCAGATCAGTGTCTTGAGCCCACCAGTTGAAGGTGTGACAGTCTGCTTCCATAAAGAGTCCAACCTTGGAAAGTCCCCTGCCTGATGGGGTTGCTATGAGTAGGAATTGAACATCAGAGCCTTACCAAGGGTGCCATCGTTCGGTCCTCTCTCGAAGAAGGACTTAGAAAAGGGACAGTTCTCAGTGCTTGGAAGTCTTCACTGGATCATCAACCCACATGCAAGAGGTCATGTTTACATCAACTGAATGTTTATATTTGACTTAGAAACTGATGACTTAGAGGATCAAGAGCGAATCTCTCTAAATTCTGGAAGGCCAGGCTCCAGCAATGTTGAAGAGGGAAGCCTTGAGCTGCCTCTAGTTGGAAATGTTTAACAGTTCCCAGCTTGTGCTTGGACCTTGGCCCTGATAGTGCCTCATCCATTGCCCTTCATGACTTTTATTCCAGTCTATGAGCCAACCCTTAGCCTGCCTGCCCAGTCTGACCTTCTCGCATCACTGCCCATGCTCTTCTCCCCTTATGAATAGACCATCCCTCTCTTCCTTGTCTACCGTTGATCCCTGCTGGCTGGCGATGTGCTTTGCTGGAACCTAGCTGTGCCATCAGTTGGGACAGGAACAATTGGACCCAGAGTGACAAAGAAGCTGAGGCCAGAGAGAGGAAAATTAGAACAGTGGACCAGTGCAAAGGATTCCTGTTCCTCTCTGCTTTTCTCTTCAGACACTCCAGACATCGTTTGTCTAGTACAGGCCACTCCTGACTCACTTGTTTACTGTGTGATTTCCCTCTCCTCCCTGTAGAAAACACGAGAGAAGGAAAGCTGAGTTCATTTTCTCCTTGTGCAGCTACTTTCTATTTCTCCCAACAGACTTTCCCCAGTCAGCAGGCCCCGCTACTTCTGTGAAACCATCTCTCCCTGTCTGTCTCTAGCCTTCTCGGGTACAGCCAGCCTCTCCATCCCGCGTTGAGCACAAAAAAAGCAACACTAATCCAATGAACTTTCTGGAAATACCATGTCTGAACCTTAACACAGGATGATTAGAAGACTCAGTTGCCAAATAGATTGTCAGTCACACAGTATTCAACACATACTATGCTGTCATGAGGAAAAACCAAGAGAACCATCAAGTGTAGCAGTACACTATCTTTGCTCATGTGTGCATCCAGGAGTTCAAAAATATTTGGACTGTCTGTGTCAGACATTGATAACTTCTGTAAATAAAGCAGAGATCCTGCTCTCATTGCACTTAATGTCTGTCATAGCTAGTAACAAAGCATCAAGCATTCTCAAAATTTGGGATGAAATGAATGTTTCCCTCATATTCTTAATGGCCATTTTCTATACCGCCACTTTAAGGACTAAGGCATGCTTGATCCAAGTCATGGTATTTCCAGTTTTCTCAAATGCACATGAAAGCTAGACAATGAATAAGGGAGGCCATAGGAGCCTTGACACGCGTGAATTATGCGGTTGGCAAAGAAGACTGGAAGTTCCATGGACTGCCATGATTGGTGCAGATAGGACCATTGTGGGGCATAAGGTTCTAATGGGCTGATTTTCAGACAGAGATTTCCAGGCTTTTCTTCCTGGTGTCTCGTAGTTTGGAAGCCCTGCTGAACCTGGTCCGCATCATAGCACCATACAAGCCTCCAGCAACAGATGGGCGGTGGCTGAGCTTGGGGTGCATTGGCAACGAATTAAACCTGGGTCCCTGCATGAAAGGCAAGAATTCTATCACCGGAACACCACTATCTACTTACATTTGTATTTATCCTGCTTGGGCTTGTTGGATTTCTTCAATCTAAGGGCTGGTGTAGGTTTACAGCTTTGGAAAGCTTTCCTTTGAATACCCATGTCTCATTATTTAAAGAACTCCAATTCGATTAAGTTAGATCTTAGACTTCGCTCTTTCTCTCGGTTTCTTTAACTTCCTTTTATGCTTTTCATTTACCTGTTTTGCAATCCAGATATTTGTCCTAGCCTTAACTTCCAGGAAATAATGGCATGATTTGAAATCAGGAATGGTGTGCATCAGGCTTGTATTCTCCCACCATATTTATTGAACGGTATGCTGGGCCAATAATCCGAGAAGCTGACTCATGTGAAAAATCACACAGCATTAGGATTGAGGAAGACTTACTAACAACCCGTGGTATGCAGATGACATAACTGCTTGCTGAAAGCAAGGAGTCCCTGAAGCGCCTGCTGAAGATCAGAGACTGCAGCTGTCAGTATGGATTGTAAGTCAATGGAAAGAAAATCTAAATCCTTACAACTGGTCCAAGAGACGACATCATGATAAACAAAGGTGAAAGTCATCAGGAATTTCCATTTTACTTGGATCCCTAATCAGCGCTTGTGGAAGCAGCAGTCAGGACATAAAATGATGCATTCTATTGGGAGAAGCTGCAAAACAGGCCTTTTTAACGTGTTCAAGAGCAAAGATGTCGCTTTGGAAGCAACAATTCCAAGCCATGGAATTTTCCATTTTCTTGTATGCATACAACACCAAACACTGAATAAGGAAGACAGCAGAAGGATTTGTGCATTTGAATTATGCTCTTGGCAAAGAATACCGAAGGTACCATGGACTGCCAGGAGAACAAACAAATCTATCTTTAAAAACCTAGCCAGAAGAAAAAGAAACAAACCTAGCCAGAACACTCCTTAGAAGACAGGATGGTCAGTCTTCATCTCACATGCTTTGGAAACGTGACAGGGAGAGACCAGTCTCTGGAAAGAGTGTTAACCTTGGTAAAGTTGGGAGGGGGGGTGGTCATTGAAAAAGAGGAGGACCACAATGGGCTCAAACATAACAGTGATGATGAAGACGGTGCGGGCCTCGTCAGGATTTCGTTCCATTACATGGGGTTGCTATGAGTCGGAATCAACTCAAAGGCACCTGACAACAGGCGCATTTGACACCTCAGGAACTGTTGCTTCACCTGCTGGCCCTGTCAGGTCTGCGTTGGGTTGCTAACCACAGCGTCAGCAGTTCAAATCCACCAGCTGCTCTGAGGGGTCAAGCTGCAGAGGCGTCCTGCCCCTGGAAATGTCGGCAGCCTCAGGGATTCTATGTGAGTCTCTGAGTTCAGCTCAGTAGCAGTGGGTTTGGTGCCTCAACTACATTATAATCCACTCTTGGAATGTTTTATTTAAAGGATCTCACTTTTATTCCAGAATTTCTGTTTCTTTCTTAGAGTTTCTTGGGCATTTCAGCGATACACTATCCCTTGCCTTGATTGTCAAGCTTCTTGTTTGCATTGTTAAACATATAAAGGTACTTGTAGTCTGCAACCTTCCAGTACATGAAGCCATTGTCAATTGAATTTTGCTCTCCGTTATTTCTGCTGGGAATTGTGTTGTTTTGCCTTGAACATTTTTTGAGTTTGGGACCATGGGCTTCTATTCCTTAGAACTTGATCTGCGAGGACTTCCCGAAAACTCGACAGAGGATTTGAGTTGCTTGTACCCCATGGCTTGGTGGACTTTCTGGAACCACTTCAAATATCTCTTGAGGATTTTCAAACCACACGGTGGGGCTCTGGGGCCTGAAACCTTCGGAAAGGTCGGCTTGTGGTATGAATATTGAGGGGAGAGGGTGGTATTTTTCTCCGAAGGAGCCTGGTGGTGTAGTGGGTTGTGTGTTGGGTTGCTAACACCAAGGTCCGTAGTTCTAAACCACCAGCCTCTCCTCAAGAGAAAGAGGAGGCTTTCTACTCATGTGAAGAGCTAGTCTAGGAAATCCACAGGGGCAGTTCTCCTCTATCCTACAGGGTGGCTGTGAGTTGAAATCCACTGTAGGGCAGAATGTTTTGAGGCAGATTTTTCTTTGAGTGTAAGCCCTCTTTTGAAAACCACACTTTATGAAAGGCTCTCCCTGGGACTCCCCCACACCAGGGGCAGATGTTGGGCTTTATTTCTTGCCTTTGTCACATTCCAAACAGTCCTTCTGTCTAAGGTGCTGGTTACCAGAATTTGCCTCCCGGGAGAATGTCAGCTCCAGCCTTGTTCTCTCAGCAGCCCTACTACAACTCCGGGTGTGACTCGCACCGATTTCTTACATTCTGATCGGGTCAGCACCCATTGAGGTGTTTTCTGTTCTCCTGTCTGTGCGGTTTAAGTTGTGTTCAGCAGGAGCTTGTCCAGGGTATCTGCTGGAAACAGAGTGACATGCAATTCCTAAGTGCCCGGCTTGTTAAAGGGCCTCATCTTACTGCCAAGAGATCCCAACATCTCTGCCTCATTCCTCAACTCCTCGGTGGTGGAACGAATAGGCCCCTTCTCGCACCAGCACCCACCTTCGAGTAGCCCTTTCATGGACAAGCCTGCCAGGGTCTAGGAGATGTGGGTGAGGCAAATGCTTCTCTCCAAGTCCCTCCAGGCGATGTTTCCGAGGGAAGTCTCCCTTTCCCACACTCACCTCTGCACTGAGATGGGAGGACGTTGGAAAAGCCAAGTCCTGTGTCATTTCATTCAGGCCCGGGATCAGTGAGCTCCTGGCGCGTAGCTTCTCTGTTTTAGGGTTCTAGCAGCCTCCTCTCAAGTGGATCAGTGGGTGTCTTGCTGCACTTACCGCTGGCAGATTCCAGAATCTCTCTTTAGATGCTGCGGGTCTGTGGGCGTCTTCTACACTGTCCCCATGGCCTCCTTTCCAACCCCACGCTCTGCAGTCAAGGTCCCCTTGTGGGCCACCTCTCACCGTTTTTTATCAGAACGCAGCCACGCCCACCCATGCTGCCTTTCACTGCTATCACACTCGGGGGGAGGGGGGGGGTATGTGTGTGTGGGGGTGGCCGGTCCCCAAGGCCGCTGTGTTGCTTTACGGATAGCGTCTGCCAGCCTTGCCCGAAAGCCCTGTGCCGGGCCTCGCGCCTTTCCCTAGCTCTTCCCTAGAGCATCGTGTGTCCAGACGGTCCTCCTCATTAGCCACACGCGTAGCCTGCCCCGCTTCTGCCTGGCTCCTCACAGCCTCCCTACTTCCCTCCGCCTGGCCACGAGGTGCCCTTTGAAAGATTAGAGATGCATGTTGGCATGTTAAAAGGCAATTAGCAGCCTGTCCTGGGAAACCCTCATTTAATTTAATTAGAGGCTTACAGTACCCCTGCTCCATCCCAGCTCTTCCTCCGCCCTGGCAAGAGTCTTTAATCTCAGAGCCCTTTGGGAAAGGCAGATAGCTGGATTCCGTTCTATGGACACATTTACCAGCAGCAGCAGCTAGAGCCTTGCCAACCACAAACACCTGTGTAAAACAACATTTCAGGAGAGTAGCATTTCAGGGCCTGGAAGGGGTTCTCCCTCGCTTTTGAAAAAGCAGTTTCTAGAGATGGGAAAAATGGATTGGTACAGAAAACCAAGTGGCATCGAGTCCTTTGTGATTCATAGCGACCCTGTTAGTCAGAGTAGAGCTGCTCTGTGGGGATTCTGAGGTGGTAAATCTTTAAGAAGGATGTAGTCCATGTTTCTGTCACAGAGCCGCTGGTGGACTCGAACTGCTGACCTTTAGGGCTCCTTGTATTGAAAACAAGCACCACCATTATGAGAATCATGAAACCAAACTCACTGCCACGGAGTCCACTGGGACTCATAGTGACCCCACAGGACAGAGCAGAACTGCCCTCGTGGGCTTCTGAGACTGTGATTGTTCATGGGAGTAGAAAGCCTCATCTTCCTCCCCTGGAGAGGCAAGTGATTTCGAACTACTGACCTTGGGGTCGGCAGCGCACCAGGGCTCGTGATGTGCTTTAGACAACTGAAATAGCACAGGCAGATGAGGGCCGGGGTGGGCTCTGGATGAACGAGGCAGTTCACCTTCCATCTCGGTCACTGACTAGCCCTTAATCTTGGGCGAACCGCTTAACGCCACCATGCCTCAGTTTCCCCATCGTACAAAATAGATGTGCAAAACAGGCAATGAACTGAGATAAAATACCTTAGCCTAGAACAGTGCTGTCATCGGGAAGCATTCAGATGCTAGCCGTTATCATCGTGTGTGGTTTAAGTCTTCCTGAACAGGCGTTTCTCCATCCGGGAAATGGAAACTGCAGTAGCACACTTTTATCTTGCTTGAGGATTATAGCCAGGATGGATGGAAAGCACCACAACAGTGTGTGTTTGGGGATGTGCCCCCTGCCCCCACGCCCCTCCCCTGCAAAAAAGGTAGATGCCCTTTCCTGGATCTTCCTTCATAGTATTCTGCTGCAGCTTCACAGTTCTTCAAAAAAGATTTCTAGAAGCTTCCAGAACCTAGTGGCCAACCTTCACCTGTTTTTCTGTGACTGCGTACTGGCTCATGAGGATTCTTTCACCAATGAGAAGCCCGTTGGAGTTTGTGGGCTTTCTTGCTCACATTCACACACTTCCAAGTCCTCAGCTGCCCCCTCAGGAAGCCTGAAGCCTCTGTGCCCTAGCACCCTCTGGCCGGAGCAGTCACCGTCCAGTGAGACTTGTCTGCTGTGTTACCCGGATGTGTATCTGTGGCATTTAGCAGATTGTGGCCCAGTAGGTTCAGACGAGACACCACGTGGTCGTACATTTTTAAAAGAAGTGAAGACTAAATGGGTGTCCGAATGACCATCTTCTTGAGAGTACAGTCACGACGCCTAGCTTCAGAGTTTCCCGGGATGGTTCCTGTTCTCAATACAGAAATAGGGCCTGGCCGAGAACACCACCCAATTGTGCCCCCTTTTCCTGCTCATCTCCGCATTGCACAGTTAATGGGAACACGTAAGCAACATGGTATCATAGACGCCTACTCACCAGTTTATTTAAACGTTGATATTTTCTCCCACCCTTTAGATTTAGTTCGAATATCATTT
>NW_022111368.1:24205273-24213450 GCF_000313985.2 Echinops telfairi | reverse complement strand
CGAGAACACCACCCAATTGTGCCCCCTTTTCCTGCTCATCTCCGCATTGCACAGTTAATGGGAACACGTAAGCAACATGGTATCATAGACGCCTACTCACCAGTTTATTTAAACGTTGATATTTTCTCCCACCCTTTAGATTTAGTTCGAATATCATTTGCCTAACTACAATCTTTGTAGCTTGCATTCACAATTTTTTTTTTGGCTCAAAGACAAAACTCCAATTAATAACCATAATGGGAATTTAGTTATTTATTGTAACCACTAGTCTACTATGTTGCCAATAAAAGGTAAGCAATTATATCACAAAACTGGGATTAAATTTAGTGGACATGCATTCATAATCTACACGACTTAACATTATACTGAAAAAAAAAGGAATTGAATGGCAATTTTCCCATACCTTTGGTGATTTCGAAATTTCATGCACAAATGACAAAAAACAAAACAAAACTGTAAAGCAGGCTTTAAATATCTTCAATAAAATGGTTTAAAAAAAAGAATTGCCTTTGAGGATGGTTTTAAACATTGAGCTGGCCCTGATTGTCAAGATTGGCACTTGAATAATATTTATGACAACCAAGCAGACTTTAGTGACAGTCTTTCAAATATATGTACTTTTTAAAAAGAGACAAAAACAAGCATACAAAAAATAAACACAGCAACAATAAAAAAAATCAGCAGCACTATAGGACCGAGTAGAACTGCCCCTGTGGGTTTCTGAGATTGTAACTCTTTGGAGGTGTAGAAAGCCTCATCTTGATCTCATGGAGTGGCCAGAGGTTTTGAACTGCTCACCTAGGAGTTAGCAGCCCAACTGGTAAGCCACTACACCACCAGAGCTTCCTTAAAGAGATCTAATAATTTAGTGAGGATTTGCTTAATGACTGGGTTTAGTTTACCAAATAAACAGTCTGCTGGGCATAATATAGGTATGTACCTAGGTGGGATAAGTACGTTCAGAAATCCCAACCAACAACCTTCTCATATATAAAAGTCCTGTCGGCCCTGTGGCTCCCCGTTAGGCGTGTTCGTAGCCTTATGGGTTTAAGACGTGCTTAAGGACAGACCGGGCCTTCACATTTCAGTGACTCTACAAAGGGTCTTCTGGGAGGGGCTTCTGATGGCTGCTCTTCAGTTGGAAAAAACCTCACTGCACCCAGTCGAGTTTGACTCAGCGCGTTTTACGCCCGTAAAGAGTTAGCGTCTCGGAAACAAACCCACAGGGACAGTTCTACCTTGCCCTTCAGGGTTGCTGAGTCTTTTCAGCTAGCCAGTTTTAAATAAAGCAGTGCAATTGGTTCCTAACTGCAGAACGAGCAGAGCAGTCATACAGTAAGCCACTTGATGGAGTGCCATATAAAGACAAATTATATCTGAATGTGTCCTACGTGAAGCAGCCCACAGAGCCTTGCCCATGGTGGAGGATGTTCTCGCTCAGCTTCCCCAGAGAATCAGTCATCTCACACAGCGGATGCTCCCTTGGGAGGTCTGTGGCAGAATGCTCGCCATCCACGTGGGAAGAGCCACGTTCCATTCTTGGTCAACGCACCTTATGTTCGGCCTCGGTCCAGCCATCCCTCCGTGGGCACTTGCATGTGGCTGTGATGCTCAGCGGGTTTCAGTGGAGCTTCCAGATGAAGACAGACAGGAGGAAAGGCCTGGTGATCTACTTCACAGCATCAGCCAATGAGAAAACCCTGCTCCAACCCACAGCAGACCCTGCAGATGGAGAGGCATTTGGCCCCAGGTTGAAGTTGCTATGAGTCAGGGCTCGAGTCAATGGCAGCTAAGAACAACCATTGTTGTTTTTTTTTAAATAAAGCAATTGTTTAAGAAGATAAAGGTAAACTGAAGCAGCAAGACCTCAGGTCTCTGCAAACCATCAGGCAGTGTGACCAAGGCTGAGGACACCAAGCACACTGATGCTTCTACCCCTCCACCCGCTGGGCTTTCTTGTGTCCGACAGTTTCCGGTGCTCTTTTGCCCGGCTCCAAGTCCAGCAGCTGAGGTGGCTGGGTTCTTGGGGCCATGTGGCATACCTCCTGCTAGATGGCGTGTTTATCCTGTGTGTGGTTGTTGTGAATGAGTGTAGAATACAGGACATGCTGGCAGGTGGGAGAGAAGAGTCTTGATCATTTTTAGAATCGAAAGCACACATCCATGAACATCTAGGGGATGCTGCAGGTGGGATTATGAGGCTCCATTGCCTGGCTTCTCTAAAGGGGTCTCAGAATGGAACCACACTCTACCAGGGAGTTCAGTTAGCAAGCTGTGCTGGGGATCAGCAAGTTGTCCTGCAAACGTAGCTTGTTGAGACCTGAACAGAATGGGCAGGGTACGTTCTGTTAGCTGTGTCGACCGGAGGGAGTTTACTTTGGCATTTTTTCACAGAGATTTCAGGGTTCTGGAATTTGCTGGTCTACCTGGTCTTGAGGCCCAGATTAAACAGCATGTGCTTTTTAACTTAAATGCAGAACAATAGCAGAAAGCATAAAAGCTTTCCCAGGGCGATTTTTTTCCTTTGAAGTAACAAAAAAGAAGATGGATAAGGAAGGAGGCAAAAAAAAGCTATACATACACACCCACATGGAATCTAATACCGCAAAAAGCAAATTCCAAGCCACATGATGTTCGCACAGAAGGGGAAAGAGGGGATAGGTTAAAACTGTGTGAAGTGAGAGAAATGAGGGTTCTTAAGATATTTTTAGTATCAAGAATGCTATAAATCCAGTTCTCCTGTTACACGCCCGTGGAGCAACTTGTGTGCCTCTCTCAACATTCTCCACTAACACAGATCGGTTTTCATTTGGTGAATTGAGATCAAGCCTGCCTCAGGTGCAACTGTCATGCAATGACAAGACCCCCTTGGTGGGTGCACAGTTCTCATCGGTGCTCCTTTGATCTTCCACGTCATCTCACAGGGATATGTTGCAGCCCTGAGCTCAATGGTCCACGTGTCTCCAGAGCACCTGCCAATCACAAACCTTGAACCCAACCCTGGGGTTGGTATCGTCTTGTGCGACCAGGATGCATTTTGTCTGGAAATGGCTTGATGACTTCCTTCCCCAGCCTGCTGCGCTTGGTGGTTTCCACTACCCTCCTGATTTGTTCAGTGTGGTTCTCATTGCTAATTCTCACTTCCGTTAGGCTCTCAGGAGGAGTTGAAATCTGGTGTCTGCCCATCCCTCTCAAGCCCAGCCTTTACAGTTTGTCTGTGTGTCTGTATTTCAATCACCGTGAGGGATGGAGTAACCTGTATTTCAGTGCCTCTCCAGGTAAGCCTGCTGCCTGGGTAGACTTGGAAACCAGGGCCTGAATCATCTCCCTTTTGCTGAACACAGTTAAAGAACAACTGCCGCAAGATATCAACAGGAAGACGCCAGACATTCAAGCTGGACTCAGAAGAGGTTATGGAGTGAGGGAATACCATTGGTGACCTCAGATAGCTCTTGGCTGAAGTCAGAGAATAGCAGGAAGAGGCTGCTTGTGTTTTATTGACTGTGCAAAGGCCTGTGAATGTGTGGGTCCCAACTAACTATGGATAGCATTGGCAAGAAGGGGGAATCGAGAGCCCTTCATTGAGCTCAGGTGGAACACAGACTGGCAATACTTCCTCACTGAAGAACAGGAAAAGTGTGCATGGGGTGGAATTCTGTCACCATACTTATTCAGTCTGCATACTGAGCAATCGTGAGACGCTGGACTATAAGAAGAGGTTTGGGACACGGCTTAGTAACACCCTGCAATATACAGGTGACGACTTTCCTTGCTGAGACCAAGGAGGACTTAAAGGTCTTGCTGATGAAGGTCAAAGATTGCAGCCTTCAGTATGGATTACAACTCAATGTACAGAAAACAAACATCCTCACAACAAAATCCACGCACAGGATCATGATAAACTAAAAAAGATTGAAGTTGTCCAAAGTTTCATTTTGCTTGGACCCATGATCAGCGCTCATGAAAGCAGTAGTCAAGAACTCAAATGAGAGACTGCCTATATTGGGCAACGTATAATAATGTTAACTAATTGTTGACTGCTTTCTGCATTCTGCTGGGTCACCTTGCAATGGCATAGGGCTTTCTTGGAAACCTCACCTAGCTAAACTCTATCTCTATGGCCATCTTGTCTAGCTGGCAGACACACACACACACACCAAAAAACAGGCACAGAGCTGTCCAAGCTGAGCTCACAAAGAAGGCAGGAGAGTCCTCCAGGTTCTCTCAGCCTGCCAAGGCTCTGACCTCAGCTTTGATTCTGTAGTGGAAATCTGCTCTCCTGCACACGGGAAGAGGTGTTTCAAAGAGCAGAAAGGGCCGCCATTGGCCTCCCAGAGAAGGGTTAGAAAGCTGATAGAGAAAGTCGGATGTTCAGGAGGGCCATCGTCCCTCCTCCGTAGTCCCCTCCCTGCCCACCCTCCTCAGGCACCTCCCACCCCCAGGAGAACCTCACTCATGTGTTCATCTTGGTGAGTCAGCCAGCGACAAAAGGTTAAAGTTAGGTTCTCTTCCCTCTGCTAAGGAAGATGGGAGGGCGTGATATCCTTATGGGAAGCGCTCCATCCAAGATGGTTAAAATAGGAAAGCCTTATGCACCAGTGAGGGAACGGCAGGGCTGAGTTTTCCATCCAGCTGAGACACCGCAGACTGGTCAGTCGGGCATTGTTTAGAGCCACCTCCTCCGTGGAGCCTGCGGCCCCGGGTGTTCATGGGGACTTTCTCCTTGGAGACTAGCTTGTGGGCAGTGTTGCGCCCGTTTTCTGATATATTTGGACTCTTCAGTTTCCATCCTCAGTGGTAGGTTAAGTGCCAAGTGAATCTTGGGTCAAGCAGTTCTTTCGGGTATATCCTCTTAGGGGGAGACCCATTACGTTGCTGAAATTTGGCTTTCACAGATGAATCATTTTGATTTTATTTCATGGACTACTTTATTAAGTCCGTGCAAGACCAAGACATGAAACATGGCTAGAACACTAAATGGATGGCTTAGAAATGCTTAGCATTAGTAGATCAACGTTTGTTATCATTGCTTTTGGAGTTCCTAAGCTCAGAATGCTGTGTGCGTGGAGGCCCTCTGGATGCCTGCATTGATTGCAAATGATGGTGACAAAGGCAGAGTTACCCGATGTCCCTGGAAGGTTCTTTGGCAGCAGCCGAATCAAACAGAGGACAAGATTCCAGGAACAGTCAGTATGTGTGGCCAAGCAAGGGTCAGTGGCCGCTTGGGGCCCAAGGTTAGGGGGACACTTGATAGGACGACGACTCTAGAAGCCTGTCCCCAAGAGTCCAGGTCAGGGGTTCTCAACCTTCCTAATGCCGCACCCTTTCATACAGTTCCTCATGTTGTGGTGACCCCTCCCCGCAGCCATAAAATTATTTTCGTTGCTACTTCATCACTGTCATTTTGCGACTGTGATGAATCCGGCGGACCCTGTGAAAGAGTCATTCGGCCCCCCAAGGGGGTCGCGACCCACGGGTTGAGAACCACTGGTCCAGGAGCAGGAACAGAAGCAAGCCAAGCGGCGTCCCGGGGTACTGATGGCTAGTCAAGAAGTCTACAGACAAACACAAGACTGAGCGCAGTTGGACCAACAGCCATAACAACAGCATGGCTTGCTGGGCAGCAGCTGAGAAGATGAAGTCGTCCAGCTGCCCGGGGTTGTGTAGGGAGAAGAGAAAAACTCCACAGCCACGAGCCAGAGAGAAACAACGCCCTCTGTCGAAAGTGAAGTGAGGAGCAGGGCACAGCGAACCTAGTTTCTGACCCAGGCCATGTGCTCCAGACGACTGGGCCTTAGACGCGTTCAAGGTGCAAGCAGCATCCTCATCGGCACATCAGAAGGACTCCATGTGGAAACCCCACTAAATGAACTGGGTGCTCCCTCCAAATCCCCTGTAGCCCTTGCATTTTAGGCTGAAACCCACAGTGTGCGAAGAAGCAGCTGCCTGCTCTCCCAAGGGTACGTAGAACTGGCTGGCAGTTGTTGGACTTTGGTTTAGATCTCTTGCCTTGAGGGTGTCCGATGAATTGTGGGCCAAGACTAGCAGATACGTACTAGGTCAAAGCCGTCCCTGCTGTACTATGATATGTATTAATCTGGTAGCTGTGGTTCTGGCCCTGGCCGTGGATATTATGAAAAGTTTTGCCCTATCACCAGCCCCTACTGTTTATGTAAATAGTGTCCAGTCACTTAAGAGCTTAATCTGTAGAAGTCAATCATGCAGGTATTGTGGTTAAAAAACATAGGCGAAGCGAGATATGGTTCCTGCTTTTGGTCTTAAAAGAGAACACCTGTTTTTAATTTTCATCTGAATGTCCCTCTGCAGTAAGAATTTACACCTTCAATTACCCACCAGCAGAGTCAACATGTGACTTTGTTAGTAGTGTTTGTGAGGCAAATTTTCTGGTCGAGGTGATGGATTGCCTAGATTCTCATTGATGCCCAGCTCAGTGTGTGATGGCTTACTACATGAAATTCATCAGGGCCCAGAGAATATAGCCTGAGTCTTAAATGTTCACCACAGATTTCTTTCTCTCTTTTCTTTTTAAGTGCTGTGAGCTATTAGAGGGGGGAAAGTGTCTTCTGAATTCATGAAGGTGCAGTAGAAAAATAGCTCCAGGGCACATGTTGGTGGGTGTGAATAATTTGCTTTATTTATAATATTGAAAACGTTCAAGATTTTGTGAATCACATTTTCTCTTTTCCTCTAACTCTGTGATTATCATGTGGTTGAGGGGTGGGTGAATCTCCTTGTCTTCAACATTTTAACATGTAAATTACATGCAGGAATTAATGGGCTGCCCTTGGTTTCATATTGAGATGCTGCTGCATGCCAGGGCAGGATGGGTAGTCAAACACCCATCGCTCAGATTCTTCAGAAGCATTAAGGTAGCTCTTGAGGGCATCTGACTGCTGTCAGTAGCTGTGCTCATGACGTGGGAGTCCGCTTCCTTGCTCCTTCAGGTTTTCCTCTGATGCTTTACATCAGGAGCCCAGCTCTCCCAGGAACATATGACTTCCCGAAACTCCTTAAGACTCTTGACACAGCAGAGCTTTATTGCTTTATTTATAATAGTAAAAACTCAAGAGTTTGTGAATCACATTTCCTCTTTTCCTCTAACGCTGTGATTATAATCTGTGATGGTCATTCCTCTAACTCTGTGATTATCATTTAGGAAGGAAAGGTGTGTGTGTGTGTGTGTGTGTGTGTGTGTGTTGGGGGTGGGTGGGGCGGGTTTGATTCATATTCCCTTGGTTTGTGTGAGACTATTCTTTGCATACGGGTGTTCCTTTTTCTGCTGTTAAAAAGCAACTGTGAGTAAGAAGGTAGGTGTATTCTCCAGTCTCAGCTCCCTTGTAAAGAAGCTGCCTGTGAGGCAGCTCTGGATGGAGCTGCCGGCCGGCCCTGCTTTGATGAAGTTGGGCCCAGCTCGCTGGAGCACCGTGCCTGGTCTCCAAAGAGCACAGTTGAGTACAACCCTTGCCGCTTTCAAGGAGAGTGGGAATTGAGGAGCCTTGGCATGAGAAAGAGGTGTCTCTAAAGGAGGACACAAAGATTACTCTCCTCTGATATCTGAGGGCTGATTTCACACCCACTGGGATGGCTGTGATGGTTGGTTTCAGGTGTCAACTTGGCTCGACTGTGGGGCCAGCTGTTTGGCGAGCACTAGATGTTGTTGTATTTTGTTGTGCTTACGATGAACACCTGCCATCAGCTGACTTTAAGTAAAGGTGATCATCGTGTGTTATAGGATGGCTTGTTGGGGATTGAGTTTGTGTTCCCCTCCCGCACTCCAAAGATGGGTTGAAGTCCTGACCCCTGTACTTATGAATGACACTGTTTGGGGGAAAGTGTGTTTCTCTTGTCTTCAGTTGAGTCAAACAGGGTTATGCTGGGAAAGGGTGGGTCCTTCGGGAGAAAGATGGGGTCTTCTACTCCTGTAAAAAGCGACAGTCTTGGAAATCCACAGGGGCCGTGTAGCTCCTTATGAGTCTACATTGACTCGATGACAGCACATTTTTAAGAGGACGTCCAAGTCCTAATCTCTTTGGAGTGATGTCTTATAAAAGGGAGCTGACAGCGTGTGAAGGTCTATGTATAAACCAAGAAGAGCCAAAGGGCATCCAGGTCTACAAAATCTGAAAGAAACCAGGCAGACTTTTCTCCTTGAGCTG
>NW_022111368.1:24202955-24204361 GCF_000313985.2 Echinops telfairi | reverse complement strand
AAGAGATGAGCAGAAGCTGCGGGGCAGGGTAGCCGTGTGCCTCGGCTCCATAGGGAGTGCTTCCTATTAAGTACAATGACCGAGGAACCTGCCTGAGGAAGCAGCAGTTCTTCTTGCTGTGGTAGACACTTACCAACCACTCAGTGGGATGGCTTCTAGCTCAGGCTAGTTTCCCGATCCTCGGTACTCCGCAGGTTTGCTGTGCTGTTGACCTAGGGTGCAGCCCGGGCATGGGGGAGGAAGGCTCCCAGGTGACCATTTGCTGTAGGTAGAAGCAGATGACCTTCAGTATCCCCCCGTGCGCACCAGGTGAGTGTGCATCCACGCCAGTGGTCCCTTGCAGGCTGAGAGGTGCTCCAAGTGTGAGCAGTGACCCTGCAGCCTCAGCAGGACCTGGGAGCCATTCAGTGCAGCTCAGCAGCCCCTCCCTCCCCAGACCGGCAGGCCTGGCAGGACCCGCAGAAGACGTGTGGCGGCGCAGTTGAGTTGGAGAAGGCCTGCTTTCGACCTTCAGACTTTACAGAGCACTTAGAACCAGGGCTTGTTTCCACCCCTGCTGAACATGGCACTTTCACCCCAAAGATACCGAATCCAAATCTAGAGCTTCACAAATCTCCCAGCAAGTCTTGTGCCTCCCTCAGAATATAGAATAAGACTACCAAGTAAGTCTGTAGGGAGCCCTGGTGGCTTAGCGGGTTATGTGCTGGGTTGTTAAGCATGGAAGTTAGCAGTTTGAAACTGCCAGCTGCTCTGGCGGAGAAAGAGGAGGCTTTCTACTCCTGTAAAGAGTGGCCGTCTTAGAAACTCATCAAGGCAGGCCTACCCTGTCCTCTCGGATCGCGATGAGTCACAACAGACTCGATGGGGGGATCGGTTAAGGATCAGCCGGGGACCTTGTTAAAATGTGGATTCTCACTCAGGCGACCTGGGCTGGAAGGGCACAGTCTAGGGTGGGAGGGTAGTGGTTCTGTCTGGAATGAGTCTGTTCCTTGGAGGGCCTGCTTGTCCTGGCTTTTCCTCATTTTTTGGCCTGAACCATCAGGAGAAGTAGACAGGTCAGGTGGGTAACTCACCTGTGGCGGGCCAGGCAGTGGGAGCCTGCTCCTTGCCTCTTTGAGCTCTCGCACACCTGCGTCAATATTTGATGTCCCGAGGAGCTAGAAACAAACAACGGGGAGAGAAGGGGCTGGGCCTCCCTTCAGCTTCATCCCGCTCGGGGCCCAGCGCCCCTGGTGTGAGCTAGAGCCAGGTTTCCTGCTCTCGGAGAACCTGGTAACCACCACCCTGTAGACGCTGGCCCTGTGGCGTGGCCCCACACCATGTGAGAATGGAGGGGGGACACACTGGAGCCCCCAGAGCTGGGAAAAGATGCCTCTCGGACTCACGGGAGGGAACAGTGCAGGCCG
>NW_022111368.1:24199236-24200694 GCF_000313985.2 Echinops telfairi | reverse complement strand
GGTGAGTTGGCATCAACTGGATGGTGGTGAGTATGACACAGCCTTCCTAAGGAGCCCAGGTGGCACAGTGGATGACTCGCGGGGCTTCTGACCACGAGGCAAGCAGTTGGCATCCACCCCCTCTCTTCAGGAGAAAACAAGGCTTTCTGTGCCTGTACCGATTAACAGCCTTGGGAACCCACACGGCGCAATGCTACTCTGAGCGATGACTCGATAGCGGTGAGCGAATAAGGTGCGATATCTCCTGGCCTCCCCTTGGCCCAGGGGCTCAAGATGGAATGGGAGACGTTTCCTGAAGTCTGGGTGATGACAAGTCCCCTGAATGCTCACAGAGGACTGCGCGGTGGGATAATGCTCCATGGGGACACTGAAACAGAGAGAGGCTCTTGGAGCAAAGAACAGGAGGGGTGGCGATGGGACTTGGAAATGTGGTCACTCTCGGTCACTCGGCTGCTTTTGTGAACTCCTTACAATCCAAGTGCTTTTGCTCCAGAAAATGAATTTGCAGCAGAGGTCACTTGCCAAGTCACCCTCTGAAAAATCTGCAAGCTCTGGGGGAATTGCAATGCTTGGTAAAACCAGGAGTTTAAAGGTCAGTCAGTGGAGCGTAGATTGTAATGACGAGGCAGTGTTCAAAATCTCCAAACACTTATGCACTCTCTCAGAACAGTGAGGCTTTCTGTACACTGATCCCCTAACCGTCCTCCCCTCCTTCTGAGGACAAAGAAGAGGTGGGTAGATCCAGCCCCTTAGTGCTGGATGTGGGGACTCCTTGCTGCTGGAAGTTGTATCATCATCAGCTGTCCCCATGGTTTGTTTATTCTGTTAGTCATCACACTTGGTAAAGTGAAGGGGCAGTGCAAAGGTGGAACGAGATGGGTTGACACAGCATAGGAACGATTGTGAGGGTGAGGATGGTGCAGGACCGGGCAGGGTGTCCTTGTTCTATGTTGCATAGGGCTGGTTGCTATGGGTTGGAACCCCTCACTCGATGGCCCCAAAGAACAACCTAACCATTGATTCATAGAAGGTGGCATAGTGATTAAGCATTGGACTGCTAACCGAAAGGTCAGCAGTTTGAATCCAGCTGTAGCTCTGAGGCTTTCTATGCCCATAAAGATTTACAGTCTCGGGGTTGTTCTTCTCAGTCCTGTAGGGTTGTTCTGAGTTGGAATTGACTTGCTGGCGGTGAGTATAATAAATTCATAGGAAATGCAAAGTGGGTTGTGTTTTGTGTGCTGTCCCCGTTTTAAACCATGCCTTACTATAGCATGGTTTTAAACCAAGAAATTGACATTGGTATAATGGGCCATATATTTCTATGTCATTTTAGGTCAACTGTGCATATATTTGCATTACCCCCACTATTTGTTCCCTGGATTTTTACAGCACCATAAATTATTGCGGGGCCTCCACTACAGATAGCATCCTGAGTGGTTTTCCTACGTTTTTCCTGGT
>NW_022111368.1:24196508-24198540 GCF_000313985.2 Echinops telfairi | reverse complement strand
GGCATCAAATGCATTAGAAAGCTGGACAATTAAAAAGAGGAAATCCAACGAAGAATGGCCCCCTTTGAAGTACGGTGTGGGTGCAGAATGCAGAATATGCCGGGCCTGTGAGAAGAACAAACATATCCGCCCTGGAGGAAATACACCCAGAGCGCTCTGTAGAAGTAAAGGTGCCAAGATTTGGTCTTGCTGACTTCCTGGGACATGCTATCTGGCATGGCTATCCCTGGAAAAGAGCATCCTGCTTGGTCAAGTGGAGGGTCCACTGAGAAAAGGAGGCTTTCAATGAGCTCAGCTGACAGGTCCTGCAACAATGGCCTCAAACATGGCAGCGATTGTAAGCGTGGCGCAAGACGGGCCCTCGTGCCCTTCGATGACCCATACGGGCCATGGGAGGAGGAGCAGACTCAGGGCATCTCACAAGAATTCCTCCTCAGCTGGGAGACAGGACAAGCCAGAATCTTTGGCTATAGTTTCTTTCCAGAGCATAAATCTGCATGGGAAAAAAATCTACATGAATTCAGAGTCTTGGCGTCTGGGGTCTTAAAGGCTTGAAGTTACATAAGCAGCCACCCTGCAGGGAAGCAAATAAGCACACATGGAAGAAGCCCACCAGCCTGCATGATCCTGAGGTGTCGATGGGATCAGGTATCAAAGCTCCCAAACAGACAATTATATCGATGTGAATGAGGGGGGTTGGAGTGGAGCCCCAAAGTCTATCTGTAAACAATTGGACATCCCCACACACAAGGGTTACAAGGAAGGGACAATTCAACCAGGGTGCAGTATAGCACCGATGAAACATACATCATTCCTCAAGTTCCTAAATGCTTCCTCCCCACCACTACCATGACCCAGTTCTACCTTACAAAGCTAGCTAGACCAGAGTACACACATTGGTACAGAGAAGAGCTATTGACACAGGGAATCCAGGACAGATAAAACCCTCAGGAAACAGTAGTGGGAGTAATGATATCATGAGGGTTGGGGGTGGGCAGAAAGGAGGAACCCATCACAAGGTTGGATATATAGCACACACACCCCTCAGGGAAACGTATAACACAATGTGGGTGAAGGGAGACAACATATAGTGTACAACACGAAATAACAATAGTATGTTGTTGACCAAGGATTCACGAGGGTGGAAGGGTCAGGAAGGGATGGGACAAAAGAGGAGCTGATACCCAGGGCTCAAGTAGAAAGAAAATGTTTTAGAAATGTTAATAGCAACATCTGTACATGTGTGCTTAAAAAATTGAATGATGGATTGTCATAAGAGTTGTAAGAGCCCCCCAGTAAAAGAATTTAATAGGGAAAATAAATAAAGAGGGAAAAGAAAGAGAGAAAAGGCAGAAGACTACCTGGAATCAGGAGTGCGTCCTGTACTTGGAAAGAGAAAACACGTCAAAAGGGACACCAGCGTCCGCAGTGGCCTGGTCGTCAAAAGGCTGTGGTCTCTGCATCCAGAAACGGCAATAGCAGACAGCCCCACGACGTGGTCATTTTACTTCTTTAAAAGTAAATGTCAGGTAGAGGGATTACTTTTGTTTTCATTAGCCCCGGCCCAGAAAGCAAAGGCCTCTGCCCAGATGGTCAGCAAGCTCCTTCCAGGTGGTGCCAACCACGTCTTGGGGTCAGCCTGGGTTCACTGCCTCGTCATTCTCAGTTGAAGACAGCAACACATGACGGAAGGGTGGCAATCAAATCAGGTCCTTGACCTACATCTGACTCATTTGCAGAGGAGCATGTCGGAGGCACACACAGCCAAAGCAGGAACCTGAACTTCAGGTAGGCACGTACTCTTGGGCAGGAAGGGTTGAACTACTGAGTTTTGAGAAAACGGACTAACTCAAATGACCCTGGCACAACCCTGGAGGGAAGATAACTGCTTAGTAACCAAGGCTTCTGTGTACTGTATCCTGGCTCCCTACTTGTCTCTACAATAAGGTGACCAGATGTTAACATTGCTAAAGCGGGACACCATTGCTAAAACTCATATCCTGGCAAAATAGCCACATGGCAGCCGAAAACC
>NW_022111368.1:24180589-24196103 GCF_000313985.2 Echinops telfairi | reverse complement strand
ATTTCAGTCCAGGAGGGGTGCCCACAGCCCTGGCAGAGTTGATGAGTTTGTGGAAGAAAGAAGAGAAGAGGTGTCTATGGGGAAGGGTGGAGGGCTGACAGTCCCCCAAGGGCAGAGGGCACCAAGGGCAGAGAGCTCCTGCTGGAGAAAGCGTGGGCTGGTTGTAGATTGTTAGGCTTTCCAAACTCCGAGCTCTGGCTGCAGCCCCAAGAGGCATTTTGCAAGGTGTTTGCTTTAGGTGTTTGTTAAGACCACTCTATTTTTCAGTTTTGTGTGTGTCTGTGAAGCTGTTCTCCTTTAACTCAGTTCCTCCCTCATTGTCTAAATCCAAGTCACCTTTTCAGTCTTTTCCTTTGGGAAGTGCAAGAGATCACAAGGACATGAGGAACTTATCAGGAGCCCGAAGCCTGCAGGACTTCCAGAAGATGGAAAATCCACTGACTTGGTTTTTGTGTGACCAAGATAAGAGAGAGAGAGAATATGCTTTTCACACCCCACTATGATTCCATCTCTAATATTTATGAGTTCCATTTACCAGTTCTTCCTGCTTCATGCATTCTTGGTCCTTTGATAACATAAATCTTACTCTGCATCTCTCGCTCTTTCTCTCTCTCTCTCCCCCAACTCATGATCATGGCTGATACAAATCTGTTTTTCTTTGCCCTTTTTTGGTTTTGTTTTGTTTCCACGACTTCAAAAAGTTTCACACCCTGGGGTCTGAAATAAGACTCTACCTCTGATGAGTGAGTTTGGGGTCGTTCTTCTGGGACATGAATTGGGTTTCTACTTGGGAGCCAGGCAGAAGGAGGGAAGGAATTTCAAATGAGCGGTTTAGCGAGGGCTGAGTAATGTGGAGAGGAAAGTATTTCTACGAGAAAGTTTCTAAGAGGACTTAGGGCTTTGTACTGTCATTCTATTTAAAAATACAGGAAGAAGCGTGTCACAGAGAACTTGACTTTGGCGAATGAAAAGTGGCCCAAGATCCTTTCTTGCTTTTCTTGGTGAAAGAAGAGATGAATTAAATGAATACATGGTGCTTCTTTATCAGGAAACAATGATACAAAATTAGGCTGTGTTCTTTTTATTTAAACCGGAACATTGCGTTTGTTTGGTTTTGTTATTTCCTTTTCTTTCAAAAAGGTGTGTGAAAATGACATTTTATTTCTGTTTACATTTATAATGTCCAAGGTGTGTGTGTGTGTGTGTGTGTGTTCTTGGAATGATTCCAACAAATCTGATATTTTCCCAAGACTTGAAAATTTAGCACACTGTGGGGATTGTAAACAAGTTGGCTTTATTTAGATTAAATATGTCAAATCTTTTTGCTTCTGTGAATCTAGTAAACTGGACATCCTTTGGGATACTATGGTATTAATAAATGCACTGTTTAAGGTATCATCAATTTATGTTCATTGCATTTCACTTTCAACTTCCTTAAATTTGGTGAAAAATGTAAAATAATTTTTAAAATGTTAAGGCTGCTGGGCTGCTAACCCAACGGTCATCATTTCGAAACTCCGCTGCTCTGAGGGGAAAGACGGGGCTTCCTGTGCCTGGGAAGAGCTCTCGCCTGGGAAACCCGCGGGAACAGGTCCACCCTGCTCTGCAGGTGCGCTGCGTCAGCATGGACCGGAGAGCACTGGGTTGGGTTTCTAGACACAACTTGATTTGTCTTTAATTACAGGCTCAAAAAACCCCTCCTGGGTTATTGGTGGGGCAGTGAAAGAAAAGAAAGAAAAAGAAAAAAAAGAGCTGGTACCGAGGGCTCAATAGAAAGTAAATGTCTAGAAGAGACTGATGGCAACATGTACAAACATGCCTGATTCCATTGATGAATGGATTGTGATAAGAGTTGTACGAGCCCCCAATAAAATGATTTAAAAAACAAAAACAAAAAACCCTCTCTGCCATTGAGTTGATTCCAATTCATAATTACCCTATCCAAGAGCCCTGGTGGTGTAGTGGGTTACATGTTGGGCTGCTAACCACAAGGTCAGCAGTTTGAAACCACTAGCTGCTCCACGGGAGAAAGAGGAGGCTTTCTACTCCGAAAGAGTTCCAGTCTCAGAAGCCTACAAGGGCAGTTCTACCCTGTTCTTGAGGGTGACTGTGCTATGAGAAATGACATTCTTCTTTGAGCTATAGTGTGTGTGTGTGTCTTTAAAAGTCATCCCCCCTAAGTTTTCCTTGGGTTCTCCTTACTCTCCACGTCCCGCCGGGTCTACCCTGAGGTTGGATCCAGCGGAGTCCCACGGCCGCTGCGGGGTGCTGTGAGCAGACCCAGCCGTTCGCATCATTAGTTCATCACTATGGCGAGAACAGCGAGGCTGTGCTGACCTACTTTCCCTGTTTGCAGGCTGAGCCTGTTTAGCGCTGTCCAAGGGGATGGGCAGCGAAGGCGCTCTCCGGGCTGCACAGATGGCAGACTTCGGAGCTTTAATCTGTTTGCTCTGTTTTCCATTAGTATAAAGGGCCACGGCCCAGCCCCGGGGGTGACTTGAGGACAGGGACGTGCAGGAGCGTCTTGTGCCCCACATTCAGCCGTTTCACCAGAGATGCTGCCTTATGATGAATTACTGCTGGGAATCAAAGGCCCGAGGCTCTCTCCGAACTTGACCAACGGATTCCTACGCAGACACCCTACTGTGGGGCGCCCTCTGCCTGCTGCGGAAGCAGGGGTGGGGGCAGTGTTTGCCCGAAAGCGCCTTGGCAGTGCTGTGAGTTAGGCATTGGGTGAGCGGTGAGGTTGGCAGTTCAAACTCACCAGCCACTTCGCAGGAGAAGAATGAGGCCGTCTGCTCCCTGAAGATTTACAGCCTCAGAAACCCTGTGAGCGGGAGGTGGCTTGACAGCCGCGGTTTGATCTCAAACAGGGGAGGGTTACGCGCATATGTCCTTCAGGCTCCACAGGAACACGATGGCAGGCTCCGGGGCGGCTGGATATAAAGGGGCTGCGAGGGCGGAGGGGAGAAGCAGGAGGAAGGTGCCCCGTGAGGACACAGTGGGGTGGGCTCAGGAGTGAAGAGGTAGATGCTGGGTGGTGGAAGCAGAACGAGCAGTGTGAAGGGGGAATGGGGTGGTGGTGGCGGTGGCAGTCCAGGGCCCTGAATACCACGCATGGGGAATTGGGGTTCCTCTTCTGAACCATTTTCACGGGGTACAGGGTCCCCAAGTGACGCAATCAGTGAAGTGAGCACTTGGCTACTGACTGAAAGGTTGGTGTCTGGGACCCACAGGGAGGCACCTCCGAAGACAGGCCGGGAGGCATTGCTTCTGAAAGGCCGCACCCTGGAAAGCCCTTTGGTGATGCGTGTTCATCTCTGCACACACAAGGGCCCCGGAGCTGCCAACAACCAGCAACATTAGGTATAGCACCGCGCGGCTCTTCCCCTCTCCCACCCACACCACAAGTATTCCTGCTTCCATTCTGTGTTAAAATTACAGCTCTTCTGCTGCATAAACACACACACACACACACACACCACACCACCACCACCACCACCACCACCCCCCCTACCATCGATTCTGACTCATAGCAACCTTCTAAGACAGGGTAGAACTGCCTCCATAGGTTTCAGAGAAGATAACTCTGTATGAGAGTAGAAAGCCTCCTCTTTCTCCAGAGGAGGAGCAGATGGTGGTTTTGAACTGCTGACTTTGCTGTTAGCAGCCCAACATGTGATTGCTATGCCATCAGGCCTCAGGGGGGAAATATTAGGATCAGATGGTTATGATTTTAAAAGTGGAACTGCATGGAAACCACGTGCTATAATTTTATTTGTCGTATTTATTTCACCAGCTCCAAGGTGTGGGCTTTCTCCTTCTAAAGCAATGAGTGGACAAACTCCCCCTGACTGCCGGGTCCAGCTGGGACTCCCTCCCCGGTGACCTGAAGCCACCTCTCAGAGGGTTCCAAGCTAGGCCAGGGGTGAACTGTGCATTTATTGAGGTCACTTCATTAGACATAATTAAGAGCCGAGAACCCAGTCTTTGTTTAAAAAGAATCCTCCCGCCCCCAATTTCTCCTTCAGTTCCCACAGCATTCCTGGGGCTAGAGTGGAGGACGCGAGGAAGCAGGGGAGCTCCCACACCAGCTTTCATTTAAAGTTTGAATATCCGAAGGCGTGCAGTCCAGACTGGAGGTTTCTTGCTCTGCTGGGACAAACCGAGCGTGCCTGTAGGAAGTGTACGAATGAGACATCTCCAGAGCTGTGCACACCTTCGACTTGCTTGATCAACTGTGTGCTGACCCACGCTTTTCACGCCTGGCACATCTGCTCTCTGGGGTGGGCTTTGCTCCCCTCTCTCCTGCAGATGCTTGCGTGTGGCCTGGTGTCCAGGGTGACAGCTGTTCTTGTGTCTACCACTTTGTCTTCTCATTTCCCGTTGGGCGGGCCTTTCTTTAACACTTGGTGCATGCTAGGACCAACCGCGAGTTGGTGGTAGAAGTTTCACCTTTCGTGAGGGAGATCGGGGTTCAAGTCCCAGCTTAACTGTCAGCAGAGGCTTGGGTGGCTGCCCATTTGCATTGCTGTGACACTGAAGAGCCTTCAGTCGAGATTCTAGACTAAGATGTACTAGGAAGGAGGGACAAAAACAGGCCCCACATCAGTCCGTGAAAACCCTATGGATTACTCGAGCACCATCCTTAGCCGATCATGGGGACGGCTCAGAAACAGGTGCATGCGGAAGAAAAGTCAGGTGACCCACTGGCAAGTCAGTTTGTGAAAAGGCTGCAAATCACGGATCACAACAGTCCAATCCACAGCCAATCATGGACGGCTCAGGACCAGAGAGCGCTTCTTTCTTTGGTGTACAGGGCTGCCATGAGTCTGGCTGACATGCATCGGGTGTACAGAATGTTTCCTGACGAGGCAAGTAGAGATAAGGAGGTGGCATTAGGGTGGAACTTGGCAGCATCAGTTTCCAAAGCCTGGAAGCCCTGCTGCCTGAGACCCCCTGCCGTTCCCATAGGCCTTGGAGTCCACCCCTCAGTGGTCACCATCAGGGAGTTGAGGAATGGGTAAGTCCAGGTCATCCTGATTCAGAGTACTATGGGGCAAACTTTGATTCTAGGAGAGGGTCACATTTGGGTGGGAGGCATTCTGGTAAGAGACAGGAGGCCGTGTTTCTATATTGAAAAGCTCTCTGCATCCCAAAGCTGGTGGGGCTTTAGAAATGTGATTATTTCCATGGGGTCTTCCCATGGAGGGGAGGGGGGTCTTAAGTCTCTGATGTGAGCTGACGTGTTATGCTCTCGTGTGACCTGGTACGTCAGACTTTCTATCAAGTTCCGTAAAATATTTCTTTCTCTGTCTCTCTCTCATTCCTCTCCACACCCCTCCACTTTGGGGGGTGGGTGGGGAAGGGACACCTAACAAGCATTTATTGTTCACTTGCATGTATCTCGGAGTCTCAGTGTTCCAGATGCATGGAGAGATACTGAGGCTATCAGGCCTTATGTTACTTCACTCCCTCACTTAACGAGTCTTTCACCAAGGCCATGCACAAAGGCCTCACCTTAGAGGCGAACATTCAGTTAATTTCCGTTGGGCATTTATTGAATGACTTTTATGTATTGGACAGACCCGTGCCCCTGCTCCCTGTGAAGTGCTGTGAAACTAATCGTCCCAATCTACTTTCACCCACCACATGGCCCCCCGAGTCTCCAGCCCAGCCTTTCTCCTACCATCAACGGGGTTTCTTCTTCTTCATTTTTCTCCTGTGCGTTTGATCCATGCATGCATTTTACAGCAGCCTCTGGCCATCTGAAGTTAGACAAGTTGTTCAGGGAGGAGGAACCATGTTGCAGAAATGGCCTTGCCCTTTGGAGGCAGGCCCAGCTGTATCTGTGGCAAGGCCATGGGAGAAAGACACCAAAAGGGAGCAGATGCCAGCAGACCCCCATGCCCACTCCTGCGACCGCTGGACCCGCTGGGCTTGCCTTGGACCAAACCAGCTCATTTTTTCCAGGCAATTTAAATTGATTTTTTTTAATGACCATTTGGTGACCCAGCAGATATATATCTCAATGTTTTTTTTAAAAAATTGCTCTGCTTTTTTGAAAGATGGGAATGTGTGCCCTTTCCCCATTGAAACCTCCAGTGAGATTTAGGTCCCAGGTGGGGGTGCTCTGATGAGGGTGGTCATGTCCTATCAACTGGACCAGCTGGTGTCACCCTCAGCCACTCACCCTCCTCCAAGTAGGATGTGGTAGGGGGTCTTGGTTCATGTGGAGTGAGCTGGGCAGGAAGGAGGCAGGATCGGTCCTCTGCTGCTCTGCTGCATGGGGTGTGTTGTTCCCGCCGGGTCTCAGCCTGACTCACTTGGCTTGGAACAGAGGGTGTTCTTTCTGGTTTCATGGGGCCCAGCCGAGGTCCTCATCATGCTTGGCTGCAGTGGGGTGGGGGCTAGAAGAGGTGGCTCCATTGTAGGGGGCCAAAGGAATAGGCCAGGCCTTGTTCATGCATTAAATTGAGGTCCCCGCCCCACTACAAGACAGGTTCAAGTCCTAATCCTTAGAACCTCTGAATATGGCCTCATTCAGAAACCGAGGCTTTACGATTGTAATTAGTCCGGTTACTCTGGGGTCCCTGGAGGAGAGTAGAACCTAATGCAATATGACTAGTGGCCTCGTGAGAAGAAAAGAAGCAGGAAGAGGACCGGGCGGCAAGGTCATGATGCTGCCGCGAGCCAAGGAATGTCTGGGGCTGCCAGATGCTGCGAGGCCAGGGCACCCTCCTCTCGGAAGCTTCTCAGGGAGCCTGGCCCGGGTGGCATCCTGAGCACAGACGTGAAGCCTCCGGAACAGTGGGAGGAGGGGCTTCTGTTGCCATAAGCCACCTCCTGTGTGGTGGTCTGCTGTGCACATTCAAGGATCTCCTTTACAACCTCTCCGTGCAGTGTTCTGCAGGGCTGGCCATCGACCCCAGAACTGAAGAGGATTTGCAGGAAGGGGGAGGCCAACGAAAGCCCTGGGGAACTGTAGCACACCCGGAACATCAGACCAGAAATACCGTCTGAAACAGTCGCCTGCAGTAACTGGCCTTCTTCCAGGGGCCGGGCGGGTGTGCCCTCACCTCCCAGGGCTCAAGCTATTCCTTCTGTCTCGATGCCTCTTTACCTACTCCCCCATCCCACCCCCCAAAACAAACGTTATTGCCATCAGGTTAATTCCCACTCCTAGTGACCCTATAGGACAAGGTTGAATGGGTTTCTGAAGCATTGCATCTCTACTAGAATAGACAGCCTCAGCCTTCTGCCTCAGACCACTGACTGTGTGGTTAGCAGCTCAATTCGTCATCCACTACGCCACCAGGCGGGAACCACAACCCCTGCTGCAGCGCCCTCGGCTCCTGCTCTTCCTCCTAAAAGTGAACCAGGCTCTGTTCTCAGTGTTAACTCACAATCCAGCTTATTAACAGCCCCAGCTCTAAGTGTCAGCTCACGCAGCTCTCATCACCGTGTGAGGCAGGTGTGGAGTGCCTGCTTTGCACACTTGAGGGCAGTGAAGGAAGCCTGTGGGGTGTCCTAGGCATCTAGAGCCGCTGCGTTTCGGAGGCTAGAAGTTCAAATTCAGGGCACTAGCTCTCGAGGCTTTCTCTACTTGTCTCCTCTCGGCATGTGTGGGCTGAGATCCCTTGGAGATCTCTGTGTGTTCTGGGATCAGTCTTCCCCTGGGTCTAGGATGTTCCCAGTGCAGGGACCCAAGGCCCAAAGGACGCACTCTGCTCTCAGCTCTTCCTTCTTGGTGGTAGTACATCTCTCTGTTCTCTGCCCTCTAGAGTATTTTATACCTCTAAAGAGACTGACTCGAGGTTCTACCCTGTAGGTTGGATCCTGGCTCAATAACATAACTGCCTTTAATCCTGCTTCTTTAACTTCATAAAATCTCACTTCCGTCTAGTCAATTCTGACTCAGCTACCCTATGTAGGTTTTCTGAGACTGTAAATCCTGGAAGCAGGCAGCCCCACCGAGGAGCAGCTGGTGGTTTTGAACCACCAACCTTGCAGTTAGTAATCCAACATTTACCCAACAGCACGCGAGGATTTGCAAACATGTGAGATCATGACATCAGATCACAAAATGGAGAGAACCATTCTGTAATTACTGAGAACCACGGCCCAGCCAAGTTGACACACATTTCATGGACCCTCCTTCCGTAACAGACCCCAGCAAGTCACCCGTGTCGACCAGCCTGCCTCCAGCAATTGTGCTCATAACCACAAGGCACCAACAACCAGTTCCAGTGTCAGCTTGCCACCCACCTGGATGGAAGCGTTCTGGCATTTACCCTCTCACATTTGCCCTGCTCCCACTGTGTTGTGGAGTCTGGGATGGATTGCTTTGGCTCCCTGCCTAACTCTAATCTCCTTGGGAAAAGGACTTGATGTCCTTAGAGCCAATCGGATGGCTTGACCCACAGCAGACACTAGGAAGCCATTGGTACAGAAACTGATAGTGTGAAGGCTGAATGAATGAATGCTGCCTCTTGGCAGGCCGGGGGCCTGGGCAAGCCCCAGACACACAGGTGCCACACTTCCCTACAGGGAGGGCACTCAGTCTACCCTCAAGCTGGGTCAAGATAGAGAGGGCAGGGGACAAGGCAGACCCAGGGGGTGGTTTGTCAACACCTGGGTGGAAAAGACTTGGGCAGGCACAATGTGCTTCCTAGAAATCTCTAGAAACAGGTGATGGCCCATGTGGAGGCTGGTCCACAAGTCCCAACAAAGCTTCCTATTCTGAGTTGGTCTCCTTCACGTGAAGGCTTGCCGCGCCCAGTGGTACAATGGGAGCATCCAGCTCTCCATCAGCAAAGACCTACTTTGCTGAGATATGGAAACACGGGGTTCTAAGGCCGCCTAGGCACCCCCAGCCAACTACACTACCAGGGACCGCCATTCACATGTCTCTTTAGGAACCAAAAGCCATCTGCCTTCAAGTTGGTTCCGCATGTGGTGTTGGCATGTACTTGAGAGGGTGCCACAGGACTGTCAATGATGGGTTTTTTGGAAGTAGATCACCAGGCCTTTCTTCCGAGACGTACACAGTCATCTGAATCCTAGGCAGTAACTTGGGCTCCAACCTCCAACTTTTTTTAATAGCTGCTGTGTCATGATTTCTGCCCAGCCCCCCACCCCCAACCCCACTTCTCTTCTGCCCTTCCCCTTGCCATCCCTCTTTCACCAGCTCAGCTCCGACCATGACTCACTGCCCTCCTTCCTCCCCTCCCCTGGGGCTCATTTTTATAGGCATCCTTTGTCCACGCCCTGACCACACACTGTCAACCGGATGGCTCGGGTTGACTCAAGTTCATGCCACCTGCTCCGGGAGCCTTTGCAAAGGGATCCCCTCAAAGGACTCTGAAGTAATTGGAACGCTTCCGTTTCAAAGGCTGCAAGAATAACATGCGATGTTAGGGCTGCCCTTCCACCCAGATGCCGCGGGCACGTACATCTCTTTTGGAAATTCTTCGCTGACCAAACGATGTCATTGTGAATTTATTTAAGAACACATTTTCTAACTTTCTCCATCCATTCCTGGATGGCCTATGTCACCATTTCCCTGAATCGTGACTCATCGACCCTTGGAGAAAGGAAAGTGTGGGGGAGGAGGCGTGATTGTGAGCAGGCGGATGAAAGCCTCAGCTTTGACCTTTCAGAAGTCTGCGCTGGAGTCTGCTCACTGCAGCGGAAGCTCCATGGCGGGGTGGGGGCTCTTGTTCCGGCTTCTTCTGGGAATCAGGCTCTGCGGGGAACCAAACAAACCCAGAGGGGGTCGGCCTGGCTGAGTTGGAGAAGCACTGGGGGAGCTAGGGTTAAGGTTGGGGCTGCTCCCCTCTGCCCCACTGATGGAAGAACTACACCAGGGCACAAGAAGAGCTTCTTGCTGGAATTGCACAAGGGACAGCGCTCCTTGTCCATTTCCTTTAGGAACACTGGTTCATCGTTTCCTTTGGGAAGAGTAACCGACACCCCCAACACCCCCAGGAAGCGAAAGGGGTGAATGATTGCAACCAGGAAGGTAGCCCCTGGAGAGGAAGCATCAAAGTGCGGAGGGGATTTGTGTCCTAGCGCCCCCGCCCCGCCCCCCCACCAACCAAAATGACAGTAAGCAGCAAGAAAGCCTCCAGTTCATCCGTGACTGTTTACCACTGTTTTTGTTTTTCTTTGTCTCCGATACAATGAGGGAAAGTCATTATCAGCCTCCCGCACGTCCTCTACAGGCTACACTCCAAAACAGCGTGATATCCCCTCACCAGAGGCCAACGGAGAGGACACAAGGCAGGCGCTGTTGACAATAAGCAAGCTACAGTAGATCCCCCTGTGCATGTGCTTGGCTTGGCCTCTTTTGATCCCCACTTGTTTATGTGTTCCATCATCCTCCCCCACCCCCACCCCTCTTTCTCTTTTTCTTTTTCTTTTAATAAGATACATTCCCCAAGTTTGATGGGCATGTTGAGCCAGGAATTGTATGCTTTTCCAGCTAACTTGGGACCTATAATTCAAATCATTTCTCAGCCACTCCGGAAACACTGTAATTTCACTCTGTAAATGCATTGGCCTTGCAAGACGACAGGTGCACTGGGGAAACTGATGGTGACACACTGTGACAGTGACCCACTGAGCCCGGTCAAAGACTTGTTTAAAGATTGGTCACCCTTTTCTGTATTGAAAGGTGCTGACGGGGAAGGCTGGGCCTTTAACAAGGAGGGGCAGACTCACACCTGTGGGCCAAACCCAGCATCCCCACCCTTTGTTAGAAATAAACTTTAACGGGCCACACCCACATCCATTTTAAGACACTGTCTAGGCTGCTATTTTCACTCTCCCCGCCGCACTGAGTGGTTGCAACTGGGACAATATAGCCCGGCTCTAAAATATTTTCACGTGGCCCTTGTCAGAGAACCAGTGTCAACCCCGGCATTAGGAAAATGGTGTGCTTTCCAAGCACACGGTGCGTGGCTTCCTCCGGAGACACAGGCGTGAGCTATCTGCCAGTCCCCCGGGAGGATGCCTTGCTCTCTCACACTGAGGGACCCAGAACCGATGGGGCTATGCCGTCTTTTGCCAGCTCCCGTTTCCCAAGGGCCAGCGTTCCAGTGAATTGCGGAGGCGCTGGCTCTTCCCGAGGGAATGCCCTTGAGCAGCTGAGGGCAGACATTGTACCCGAGTCACAAACTTCAAGGAACCCGATGGCGCAGTGATCAAAGCACTGGGCTGCGAACCAGAAAGTCGGGGGCTCAGAGCACCAGTCAGCCTGTGGGAGAAAGATGGGGCAGCCGGCCTCTGTAAGGATGGTGGGTCTACTCTGCCCTGTCTGGTCTCGGTGAGTCGGAATCACTTGAGGGCAACAGGCTTAGTGTCAATGTCGTTCTCGGGACTTGGGGTTGGCCTTCAGTTAGTCCGGAGATAGAGAGCATACATACATAGCCTGGTGTCACAGCAGCCAGAGCTACAGTGACAGGCGCCTTGGTCTCGGAGGTCCTGGGCCCAGCATCCAAGGAGGAATGGGCCTTAGATAGGTAAGTCTCCAAAGCTCTGTCTGGGCCAATGGCAAAACACCTATGTGAAGGGATAGCTGGAGTGGTGACCTGGACACAACCCAGGCCCTGGTATCAGCCAGCGTTGTGTGGTCTTGGCTGAGCATGTATGCTCTCTATCTGCACTAAGTATAAGCAAACACCCTGGAAAGGTAAAGACCTAGCGTACTTCACACAGTCTCTCCCTCGTGGGTGTTGGCTTCATTCAAGAACTGATGGACACAGAGACCTTTAAGGGGCTTGCGCATGATCCTAGAGTAGGCTGGCTTTGAAATTGCACCCAGTGACTGAAATCAGAAGCCCCCCTAGGCTCAGCCGGCAGTGGTCAGGGAAGAACTGCCCTGGGTTTGTTCGCTCCATCAGACACTGACCCGGGGTCAGCGTTGCCACCGGAGCCGTGACCTTGGGCAGGTCACTCACCTTTTCTGCGTGGTCACGGGCTCCGGTGCAGATGAAATGGAATTGTGTGTTTCCAGAACCTCAATAACAAAACAAAACAGATGACTGACTCCCTACGTTCCCAAACCAGAAGAAGAATTTCCCCATAAGTCAATAGCGGCTGCACACACTGCCATTTTGATTTTAATTCTCAGGCATCAGAATGTCACTGCCCTTTCAGAAGCACTTTGTGTACCACGGGGGCTCTGGGTTGACCGCGACCATTGAGAGATTTGTGGGCGTGAGTGCTGAGCAGTCGCCTGTGAATTCAGCAGGGAATCGGCCCGGTTACACCCCTTCCCTCCTCACCTCCTCGCTGTCCTTCATTTTTCATACGTTGCTTGAATGCGTAATGTAGCAAAGAAGCAGGGCTGGACTTCATGAAATGGGCAAAGATGGGGTCTGCCTAATCCCCACCATCACACGAGAAAACCTGGTTTACGCTGGTTTCTTCGCATTATGTTAGTTAGTTTAAGGCCACAGCTGTCCTCTGAGGTAAAGATTCCAGCTCGGCTAGTTCTCCATCTTCTCCTTGCCCTCTATAGGTTCCCATCTGGAATCTCCTAACCAAGGTCTCTGCTTCCACCTGCACCCCTGGGGTAGCCCATTCTCAACCGGTGACCTGGTTGGGATATAAATAAGCTCGGGGTTCTCACTCAAAACCCCCGTGCCTTCCTGTGTCACTGGGCGGAATCGCCAATGCCCTTGTGGTGTGTTTGATGTGCATCTCCTGGGCTCCTTGACATCATCTCCCATCCGGCTCCCAAACTCCGGCCTCTCTTCTCTGTCTTGTGCTGGTTGCTCTGGAGCTCCTTCCCCCTGAGGTTTCCTCCCACTCCTTCCTGTACTTCCTGCAGGCCACAGACTGCATGGGTGAGACCGGCTCGATCCCCTGACACAGACGAAGGTCAAGGCTCTCCAACACACCTCAGCACCACTGCCCAACAACCCGGTGGCGTGATCTCTGTGTACTTGTTTATCTGTTGCTTGTCCTCCCCACCCCCGCCACTTCCTCATCACCCTCCTGTAAGCGCCAGGAGAGCAGAAACTTTGGTCCCCAAGGGCTCCCTGTCACCCGGGCAGTGTCGATTTGCCAGATCGTTCAAGGTCACACGTTGGCATCATGCTTAATGTTGAGCAGAGCCTCTTCACAGAGCTTACTTGCCAGGTAAAAGGTGAGGTGAGAGGAAGAGGTGCCAGATACACGGAGCGAGGGCCTCTGTAGTGTGAAGATGCCATCCTGTGTGGCTTCCTCCATCCCAACCTGAATCTCAGCTGGCGTTTTTATAGAAAATAGCAACTGGTCAACGAGTCCCCAAAGTGATATGGAAATGTAAGGAACTAGCACAGCCAAGAGAAGCTCAAAGAAATACAAAACTGGAAGGTGCACACCATATTGATATCACGACTTGCACTAACACTGTAAAGCCGGAAACTGGTAAGGTGGATACCTGTCAGAGGGGGAAAATGTAAAGATTTCCTGGAGAGAGAGTAAGAGTAAGTTCCACCCGGCTCTCACGGAGACCCCTGTGCTCCAAACTACAGGAGTTCCAATTGTGCGGCGTTGGCACAAAGGTGACAATGGGGTGTTGGCAGGTTAGGTAGCATCATAGATTTATTTACAGATGAATTTCTCAGTGTAGTTTTCGGGCCATGAGGTCAATTCTGACCAACAGTGGCCTTCTAGGGCGGGTGGGACTACCCCTGTGGGTTTCCTGCACTGTCACTCCTGAGAAAGGACTGGTGGCTGGTTTCCAGCTGCTGGCCTGTGGTTACCGCCCGATGCATAACCGCTAGGCCCCCAGCAACTTGCGTCATCCCCCTACTCATCACCCACATCTTTACAAGCACCCCCTTTTGAAAATAAGCACTCCCCCAAATTATGCTAGGAGGAGCCTTTGTGGCATACTGGTTACGAGTTGCCTGCTAACCATAAGGTGTGCAGTTTGAAACCACTAGTGGCTCCAAGGGAGAAAGATGAGGCTTTCTACTCCCATAAAGAGTTACCCTCTCAGAAACCCAGTGGGGCAGTTCTACCTCTCTGTAGGGTCGCTGTAAGTCAGCCTTGCCTCGACGGCAGTGAGTTAGAAATTATCCTCACAGTGCCATCTGCTTCCTGTCGGGACTCTTATGGACACACCTCGTGCTCATCTAACCCCTCTGGAATAGGTGGTTACCTGGGCCCGGGGTAAGAACTCAACCTCATTCCTCATGGGCACAATCCCACCAGCACTTACTTAAACTCAAACCAAATCTCCTCTGCCTTTACGTAAGCTCGGTTTCTTTCCTCTGGCATTCCGTGTACACACAAAAAAGTAGCTGCTCAAAATCTTTCTGTTTAGAAACAGACGGTAAGTAGAGAAGTATTGCTACAAAATCATAGATACCTTTAGTAAACAAAATTATCAAAAATGTGAAGCTGTTGTTTCCTGACTTTTTCCTCCATCTAAGTCTGTACACTTCTGAAAGCGATGTTTCCATTTCTATAACCCTTTCATTTATACCAAGTGAAAACGAGTGTGGTATGCTCTAAGGACCTCTCTGGTTTCGTGCAAAATGCAAGGTCAGCAGTTCAAACTCACCAGTCATTCTAAAGGAGAAAAATGAGGCTTTCTAGCCCTGTAAAGATTTACAGTCAGAGAAACCCAGAAATCTGCTCTGTCCGATAAGGTCATAATGAGTTGGAATGACCATGCAAAAGCATTCAACTTTGTGGATCAGAACAAGCTATGTACAGCATTGAAAAGAATGGGAATTCCAGACCACCTCATTGTGCTCATGCAGAAGCTAGACATGAATTGAGAAGCAATTTGAACAGCAAAAGAGAATACTACACTGTATGCCTCTGAGTTGTATCCTTTCACCATAATTATTGTATTTGTATACTGAATAAATAACCAGAGCAGCTGGACTAAACGAAGGAGAACTCAGCGTCAGGATGGGAGGAAGGCTTATTAACAGCCTGCCATATGCAGACATAGCCTTGCTTGCTGAAAGCGAGGAGGACTTGAAGCTCTTGCTGCTGACGATCAAGGATTGCAGTCTTCAGTGCGGACTACGATTCAGTATAGAAAAACCAAAGTCCTCACAAATGGACGAATCGGTAGCCTCGTGATTAATGGAGAAAAGACTGCAGTTGTAAAACATTACATCTTGCTTGATTCCACCATCAATGCTCATGGAAGCAGCAGTCAAAAGATCAAAGACACATAGCCGTAAGTACATAGGCTGCATAAGACCTCCCTAGAGTGTTGGCAATCAAAGATGTCCCTTTGAGGACGAAGGTGCACCTGACTCAAGCTTTTCAGTGACCTCCGAGGCAGATGAAAGTTGGACGTTGAATCAAGAAGGCTGAAGAAGAACCATGGCCTGTGAACTGTGGCACTGGCAAAGAAAGTCCATGGCCAGCCCAGAGGACCAGCATCTATCGGGGAAGAAGTACAGCCAGAATTTTCCTCAGAAGCAAGGATAGCGAGACTTCATCTCACAC
Source organism: Echinops telfairi (assembly GCF_000313985.2). Lineage (NCBI taxonomy): Eukaryota > Metazoa > Chordata > Mammalia > Afrosoricida > Tenrecidae > Echinops > Echinops telfairi. The sequence goes on along the minus strand of NW_022111368.1, from coordinate 24,180,632 downwards.
ACTTACGTGTTATCAGGAGAAACCAGTCCCACGAAAAGGATAT
>NW_022111368.1:24170057-24179254 GCF_000313985.2 Echinops telfairi | reverse complement strand
GGCATCAGGAAGGCTGAGAACCACTGCTTTAGACGCTGACCCTCTAGGACTGACATTCTTCTCCATGATCTTACTTGTCTGTGTTCCACGTGCCCAGGTCCTCCACACCGTGGGGTAAAAGAGGACCAGCGACAGAGATGTGTGTGGACCTACGTGTATAGAATCTGCTTCTGTGAGTCAGAATTGACTTGAGTTTGGTTCTTTGGTTGTGAGACTTGTTTAAGCAATTGGCTCACACCAATCAGTAGGGCAACAGGCGGCTAGAAACCCAGGCAGGAGTTAATGATATTGCAAACTAGAGGCAAGTCCTTCTTCTCAGGAAACCTCTTTTATTTTTGCTCTTAACATCGTTAGCCGACCGATGAGCTCCACCTGCACTCCCGAGGGCATCTCCTTCAGGGTCCACTGACCGCTAACCACCTCTGCAGCATACTTCTCCCCCAACACCTCAATTGGTGTTTGGATTTAATCCAGTGGCCTAGCCAAATGGACACCCAAAACTAACGACCGCTGACTCAAAATCACGTTGGGTGAGGATGCGAGAGACAAGAACGCACATGCAGGACCCTGATTGGAGCTCCCACGGCGGGACTAACAGGACACGCCTACCATGTGGGTGCCTTTCTTCAAGCAGGGGTGCAGTTCAGCAGAATGGCTCAGATGGGGCTCCAGCATCAGGAGCTAGCACAAGGAAATGGGAGGGATGAGGAAGAAGTGGGTGTAGGTCATTGAGGCTTCAGGAGTTCAGATATTGTTTAAGCAGATATAAATCAGAGAAGATGTGGTTGATAAGAAGAGCTGTTAGTCATTTTCAGTTTATTTCATGACTCAGAAACTCTAGTTCCCCAAACCTTCAGGAGAGCAGACAGAAGCCCGGAGCTCCTTGAACATGCTCCGTCTGGGGGCTCTTGGTGACGAGCCTCTCTTGGCGAGCTCCCTGCCCCTGGCCATGGGTTCCTGCAGTGGCTCTCTCCTCGGTAGCCCAAGGGTAGTGCATCCTGTCATGACTCACTCCACGTTTTTCACGTCCTAAAGCACTGCGCCGAGTTCATCTGGAAATCATTAAACGCATGTCTGTTTGCAGATGTGTGAACCTCATTTCAATTATGATGCAAGCCTCAATCACTGAGTGGCATTCTTGTGACTCTTCTCATTAAATATACTTTCCGTAGACAAAGGGAATGGGGCTTAGGTGGCACAGTGGGTTAGGCCTTGGACTGTGAGTTAGTTAATTGTGCCAGCCTGGCCGATAATCACATGTGGTGCTGGTTGAAAGGCGGAGGGAAAAAAGGGTGGTGAAGCCTCGCCTTTCTAGTTCTCGGGTCTCTTCTTTTGTGATGGTTGCATCGGGTGCAAGCTGCCTTAGCAGTTCCCTGCTTCAGCTTGCAAGATTGACTTCCTACAAGACATCCCCAAGGAGAAGCCACATGGACCTATCCCGATGCAGACCTGGGTGCTGGAGCAGCCATGTGGAGACCCCTGCTAGTGCTGAGATGCTTACACGTTCATGGACTCAGCTTTCCTCCTGCAGTCGGCATCATTGCCTCTGTTTTGTGAGGTGGAGGACTTTGTGGACTGGTGTTGGGTTAATGGGTTAATGTTGGACTTGTGGGCTTGGGCAGCATTGGGTTGGGATGTTTTCGTGATGCACATTTTCTTTATATAAAACTCTCTCTTATACGTGAGTCGCCGTGGATTTGTTTCTCCAAAGTACCCAGACTAATACAGACTGCTAAGCACAAGGTCGGCCGTTCAAACCCACCAGCTGCTCTGAGGGAGAGAGAGGAAGCCATCAAGAATTACAGTCCCAGAACAGTTCTGCTCGCCCTGGTAGGGTCGCTGTGAGCTGGGATGACTTGAAGGCCGGGTGGCTAAATGGCCCTCTTCTAGTGCCTCTGCACACGGGAGACCAAAATCGCGAAAATGATCACACAGAGAGATTCATTTGCCTCGTTAATCATTTTCATGCAAAACTTCATATTTTGAGAATAATGTCTTACTGTGTATACAAAGTGGTTTGGAGCTCTGGTGTCCCTGGATGGAGCAGATGGCTCAGCACTTGGTCACTGACCCAAAGGGTGGCAGTTTGAATCTACCCAAGAAGCACTTCAGAAGAAAAGCGTCCAACCAAACTCCCTGCCCTTGACTCACTCCGACTTACAGAGGACAGGGTAGAACTGCTCCTGTGGGTTTCCTAGACTGCAACTCTTTCTGGGAGTAGAAAGCCTCGTCCTTCTCCGGAGGAGCCTGGTGGGTTTGACCTGCTGGTTAGCAGGGCAAGTCGTAACCCACTACACCACCAGGACTCTGGACTTCCGAAGAAAGGAGTGGCTGTCGGCTTCCCAAAGATCACAGCCATTGAAACCACTATGAAGCAGCTCCGCTCGGCACACACAGGTCATCGTGAGTCAGAATCAACTGGATGACAACTGGCTTGGGCTTAGGGTGGGGAGCAATTCTAGCTTTGTAGCAAGGGGTGACAGTGCGGGTAGTGGGAGTTCAGCTCTTTCAGAGGGTCCTCACTCTATCGCAGTCACGCTGTGTCCTCTTGGTCACTGTGACCTTGTGCCTGTGATTCCCCAAACAGGCTGAGAGTGTGTGCATGGGGTGCTGGCTGTTAGAGGAATGCCTCCAGGCAGGCACAACAGAACGGAAGAAGGACGTGTGGATGTCAGTCTGAGCAGGTGAAGGTGTCACAGGTGGGATTTGGCTGAAGAGGAAACCAAGATGACTGGGCCCGGGGAGGCAACCAGACACTGGCCTGGAGGAGGAGGGGCTAGCGGCAGTAAGGTCTTTCCGCGGCCACAAGAACATCCCTGCCTGGTTATTTCGCCTTTCACAACTGTGCCTTAACTACCCCAGGGCCTGTACGTGTCTGACGAGAATGGCGTGGATTCACGCCTGTGAAGATACCAGTTTCTTTGGGTTGCCTGTAAGAGGAGTTTGCGTCTTTAGATGGAGAGGTGGACAAATAGATGCGATTGTTTGGGATGTCGCAGGTCTCTGGCTGAATGTAAAGAGGACTGCATATGGGCTACAGTGAAAGCCACACACCAGCAGGTACTTTGGTTTAAGACCCGAGATAAAGCGATGCGTCCCTGAACTGATTCGAGACAACAATTCTCCAAGGGTGGTCTGAGGACTGCTCCAATCTGTGAATTCAAAGTGATCTCCAGAATACTACTAACAAACACATCACTTGCCCTTTTGGCGCTCACTTTCTGATGATTATACAGTGGACTTGTCTAGGCTTTACTTGACATATGATTACTGCATCACTCTCATAGCTTAGTGGAACTGTGCTTGTACATTTAACATTATTCAGTGGCAGCCCACAGAAATGAAAGCCAGCTCTTTGTACGTGTCATTAATTTTTAAGAGTGTAAAGGAGTACAGAGACCCCAAAAAAGTTCGGGAATCACTGGGCTAAGGCCCGGGGTCTCTGAGATCAAACTGATTGCCGCCAGAAAGACCTAGAAGCAGAAAGGTCTAGAAGTAGCTAGTAATCATCTGTTCTTTTCTCCCCCCGGCCCTCCTAGGAAAAACTGCACAGAAAATCTAATGGATGAAGATGAGAAAGACAGGGCAAAGAGGTAAGAAAGAGCCATCTCCATGCCTTAGCAATGTTCTGCGTGGGTCTGTCGATCTGATTCTTGCTTATCCTCACTCAGTCTGAGTGGAGAGCCAGCCAGACAATCGGCAGTGGGACATTCTTTAGGTACACAACCTCCTTGAAATATTACAGCTCTCTGTAAAAAAAACATTAGACCATCTCACGCCATTTTGTCCCTCACCCTAAAATTACTCATTGTCTTCAACTTGCTATCCCACTGACTGTTCACTGTCGTCTGCTCTCAGAGGCCTCGGGTTCCTAGCTGACAGGGCAAGCTGTCTGGAGCCAAACAGGCTTGAGTTCAAATCGTGACCCTGCTGTTGAGGTGTTGTGTGGCTTTGGACAGTAATCGTCATCGCGCCAGTGGCCACACATGGAGCGTGCAAGCACTTACATATACCTTATCTTCATTTCTTCGTCTGTGGGGAGATTTAAATCTACCGTGCATTGTCACTGGAGCCCTAGTGGTATAGTGGTTACAGGTCAGGCTGCTGACCACAAGGTCAGCTGATCGAAACCACCAGCTGCTCCATGGGAGAATGATGAGATTTTCTACTCCTGTGAAGAGTTATGGTCTAAAATGCACGTAGAAATTGTGGAATTGGAAATTTTTGTGTGTATATTTTTGCCACAATTAGAATCAAATTTTTATGTGACTCACAATGAGTACAAGGAAGAAGAAAATGTTCTAGAATTGAATGTGGTGATGATTCTATAACTCTTTTTGATATGATTGAATGACATGACATGCGGATGAAGTGCTAATAAAACTGTTTAAAAATACTACGGATATAAGAGTTATAGTCTAGGAAACCCATAGGGGTACTTCTACCCTGCACTATAGGGTCGCTATGAGTCAGCATCCATTCAATGGCACTAGGTGTGACTTTGTGATGGGCACGTTGTTACTGGGTTGATGTGGACTACTGGCTTGGGACCTGGCACATAGGGCCTATTATAATCTGGTCCATGTTCACTCCTTCACTGGACTCTGCTTGTAAGTGGGTACCAGTTGGAATTGAGTCAGTGTTGACTCATGGTGACCCCAGATGGGTCAGAGTAGAACTGTGCCAGAGGGTTTTCAAGGACTGCCGCATCGAGCTACGAAGTACTTGATTTCCCCGGGTGGGAGGCACCAGCAGAGGTCACTCAGTTCAGCCATCACAGATGTGGTTGACCTTTCACATTACGGGGTGGGTGGGGGAGCCAGGAGAAGAACAAATCCCATCTGCTCCCAGAACTACTAGATCCAAATCTGTAGAGCCAGGTGGGCAGCTTGATTGTTTTTTAATCACCCAATTATCTCCTTAAGAGCCCAAGTGGATTATGGGTTGGACTGCTAACTGCAGGTTACCAGTTCAAAACCACCAGTCACTCTGAGAGAGAAAGATGAGACTTTCTACTCTGGTAAAGATTTTAGTTTTAGAAACTCAAATGAACAGTTCTAATCTGTATGATCGGGTTGTTTTCCGTCGGAATCGACTCTATGATAGCAAGTTTTGTTTGTGAGTTTGGAAAAATTTCCTTAAGAAAATATTAACTCTGGCCCCAATCTAAACACAATTAGTTCTTATGACAATGGCCCTGACTGATGTTTGACCTTATGAAACACTCACTGAAGATCTGAGTGCAATAGCAAAGTGTGGTGAAGAAACCAGATGGTGCCTGGCAGCTGGAAAGAATAGATCTTAAAATCAGCAGCCATTTGAGGCATTAAATAAGTCCACATAAAAGAAGCATACCAGCCTGTGTGATCCAAGGATTGTAAATAATATAACCCAAATCAAAGGAGGGAATGATATCAGAGCTTAAATTGTGAACACCTGTTTTGCTGAAGGCTATGGATGACAGTGTAAACCCCAAATCCAGTTGCAGGGTTTGCACATGGATTGAGCCTCCAGTGAATTCCCGCTGCCCATTGACCAGGGATGGGAATAGCCTTGTCGTCAGACACAGGGCATCGTAAAGTTGATTATGGCAGATGTGGTTAGGTTAAAACCTAATACCTTATCATTTGACTCCTGGTATTTGTTTATGTTTTAATATTTTCTGCTTTCTTTTTGATTGAGGTTTTTCGATATTTTGTCATTGTTGGGTTTTTTTGTTTTGTTTTGTCTACTTCATTTCTTTTTTTACTTCCTAATTGTGTTTTGTATATTTTCTGTATATGGAATCCAGGCTAGTTAGATCTATAGATACAGGAACTTGATGGGGACATGATGGGGGGTGGGGGGGTGGGGGGAAATGGAGAGCTAACAACAATGAAGCAAATGTTGTGAAATTGATCATGGTGAGATTGCACAAATCTTCTTAATATTATTGTACAATTGTACAATATGTGATGGGAAACATATGCCAATCAACCTACTTTTTAAAAAGAAACCATTAGCAAGCAGGGGGACAGACTGGAGGTATAGAAACCAGGTGCCTGCTCGGTGCAAATGGTAAAGGGCTCTCCTACTAACCAGAAGATTGGCGGTTCGTACCCACCCAGGGTGCCTTGGGAGAAAGTGTTGCCATTCTACCTCCAATAGGCCACGGGTAGGCAAACTGCAGCCCTTGACTCATATTGCGGCTTTCAGTATGTACATGTAGCTCTAAAGTAAAATTGAAAAAATTTTAAAGATATTATTCAAATCATTGTGATTTCATTTGTTTTTAAGTATATAGATGTATGGCTTCTCAAATAATTTTTTTAATTGTTATGAGGGACAGGAATGGTTCTTCTGTCTCAAAAGTTTGCCAACCCCTGCAATAGACCATCCACTGAGAATCCCGTGGAGCAGCTCTACGCTGGGGTCACCCTGGGCTGGAGAGCGATCCGCTGATGATACATGAAACCGATTGGAGCAGGGGGATGGGGGGACATTAAAGCTGGGAAGTCAGCCTCCAGCGGGGGGAGGGCCTTAGGCTCCTATTTCCCTCATGTGAAAATTTTTGCAGTACATTTCAAACAAGCCAACACCCCACGAACAGCTCTCCAAGCTGTTCTGCAGTAACAGGTCCTTCGTTTGGCACTTGGCAACTGTAGCTTCCAACCTACTATACCAACTATAGGTCACCACTTACGCACACGGGTTGTGAAATCAACGTGGATCCCAAGCAAGATTTAAACCAGTAGATTAGACTAGACTAGAGTGGACTCCGCATGCTGTCTCTCGAGGGTGGGCTAGCTTCCAGTTGGTTCTCCGTTTTTTGGCCTCCTGGTTTCCTATGGGGTAGAGCTTGAGCCAGGGACCTGAGCTGCCTTCCTGGCCTGCCCTTGAGTGACGAGTGCATCCGAATAAGCCCCATTCACCTCTCGAAGCCTCCGATTTCTTCCCTGCCCACGAGGGTAGTCATTTCCATCCTGCCCTTCTCTCAGGTTGCTTTGGGAATGAGTGCATAATATACATTTGAGCCTGTGGAAAATCATGAGTTGTCGCAAGTCTGTGAAATTGCATGCCATTTTGTAATAACACCTTTGCTGGCAGTCATGGAAGGAGCCCTGGTGGCATAGTGCCTTACATGCTGGGACTATGGAACCACAAGACCAACAGTTCAAACCCACAAGCTGCTCCTGCAGAGGAAGATGAGGTTTGCTGCTCCCTTAAGGATTTACAGCCTTAGGAAACCATGGAGCAGTTCTACCCTGTCCTATAGTGTCGCTCTGAGCCCGAATGGACTCCGTGGCAGTGAGTGGCTTTGGTCTGAGCCACGATGGAAAGAAAGCAGTGGTTGCCAGCATTCATTTGATTCTTCCTTGCCCTGCAGTGGGCAAATACTTTTCTACACATTGTCTCATGGCAGCTTCCTAACATTCCTTTAAGCCTTAAAAGATATACCTTAAAATTTAAGGTATATACCATCATTATTCCCATCTTACAGAGGAAGAAACTAAGGCTCAGTGGGGTGAAGGCCCTTGTCAAAGATTGTAAAGCTAGAAAATAGCATAACTGGAAATTAAGTATAGGTTTTCTTTGACTTAATCTCTGCTCCTAACGCTCATTGCCATTGAGTCAATACTGATTCATAGCGACCCCTGTGGGTTTCTGAGACTAACTGTTTACAGGAGTAGAAAGCAGTGCCAACCATGTGGACGGCAGCCCAGTGCATAAGTTCTGCATGACCAGGACTCCCCCTGCTCTAACTCCTGGACCATAAGATAAAAGTAATAAAATGTGTTCATTTACAAACGAATCTCATGTATCCAGAAGGCCCAGACAGAGAGATTACATTTCATGGTCACTTTGGAGTGCACCCCAGGGCCCCTGGTGGTGTAGTGGTCATGTGTTGGGCTGCTGACTGCAAGGTCAGCAGTTCAAGACCACCACCTTCTCCATGTGAGAAAGACGAGGCTACCTGTTCCCAGAAAGACTGAGAATCTCAGAAACCCACAGAGGCAGTTCCACCATGTCTCATAGGGTAGCTGCGAGTTGACATCGGCTCGATGGCAGTGAGTTTGGTTGGAGTTGTTTGTTTGTTTGTTTTGGTGCCCACACTCAGTTGTTGTCAAGTTAGTGTCCACTTCGAATGAGGGCAACCCCATGTGTGTCGGGAAAGCACTGTGCTCTGTGGGGCTCTCCATGGCTGCTTTTATCTAGAGGAGATTGCCAGTCCTTTCTTCAACGGCGTTTCTGAGTAGACTCAGCCCTCCAGCCTTTCTGTTAACAGCTGAGCCCATTAATGGTCAGTTCCACCCAGGGGTCCTTGGTCATCATCATCCTCTGCAACGTCCTCCCCCCATCGTGCATAGTCCACTCTGTCTCTCTAGATCCTAAAATCAACCATCATAGACATATCAATAAAATCCTCTCTAAAAGTTCTTAGAAATAAATCAGATTGCATTTTTTTTTCATTCATTCCCCATTTGCTTGGACCTGTGGGCACCCCCCCACCCAAATTATTCTACTTGGAAGCCTTCTGTGCACAGAAAACAAAGTCTGATCCCTGGGATTGTCAGGCTGCTGGCTCTCACTCCATTCCTGGGTTTAGAATGTCTGTTGCGATGTAGATTCTCTTAGCCAGAACAGCAGCAGTACGGCAGTGCTCCACATCAGACCTGGTACACACAAAAACAATCTGAAGCACACATCCAAGACTGAACCAGTGTCGTCATCTCTAGGTTTTTATAGCTGCTGTTCCCTAATCCCACCAGAGGCCTGAAATGCATTGTTTTCACTCACATGCTACGTGTGCTGAGATTAGAAATGTTTAGCTTGAGACCAAAGCTCTCGCTGCCCCCAGAATCGTGCCGTGTTTGAAGACACAGCTCTCAGAGCTCCAGGGAACGCCTGGTTTGTTGTGATTGTTTGATCGGGTATTCTGAACCAGGGCACAGTTTCACTTTCTTCCCGAGCTTTCCATGAAATCCAGTGAGTGTTCGTCAAGTGCTTAGTGTGTGTTCAGGATTAAGTGCTGTTTCCTTTAGGGGAGCTGCAAGATGTGTTCAAGATGCAAACTGATAAAAGGACGTTTGGAATCCTTAGGTAGTACGGTTCCTAGTTTATCATTTTATGTTCCATTCAGAAGCATAGCTTTCTCATTCTAATCTGACCGTTTTGTGGGGTGGAGATGGTGCTGGTGGTGGTGGAGATGGAAGAGC
>NW_022111368.1:24167573-24169748 GCF_000313985.2 Echinops telfairi | reverse complement strand
GTCTGGTATACTCACGGCGGGCCTGGGACATATGCATTACCTATGCCATTCTCATAGTACCTCTCCCCCTGCCCCACTCCAAATAGGTACTGTTATTATTTGCATTTTACAGTGGAGGAAGCTGAGACTCTTGGAACATACCACCAATCAGCAGCAAGCAGAGCCAGGATTCAGATTTAAGCATCAGTTAGAGTGTGAGCTCGTAACAGCCATGAATATTGCTTCTCGGGATGCTCAGTCAACAGAGGCTGCTCCTGTGAGTCATGGCCAACTGCTCAAGGAAGTGCCAGCAGGAACCCTCCCTTTACAAAGGAAGCAAGGTTTGATAACTGTGCAGTATGGTGAGATACCATTTACTCTGTTTCTTAATAAAAACGAATACCTGTTGGCTGAGGCGATGATGACTCATGTTAGCCTCCTCCTTTAATCCAATATTGAAGTAGTTAATCATCATGAGTGAAAATTGTCTGACTTCCTCTTTCATATTAGCAGTGATGTTCCACTTTCATCCACCCCAGCACCCACTGCTGTGCTGTCGAATCGATTCCAATTCAGAGCAACCTGTAGGACACTAGCATCGTTCTGTGGGGCTTTTCAGGCTGCCAGCCTTTAAGGGAGCAGAAAGCCTCATCACTCACCATTCTGACCTTGTAGTAACAGCCCAGCGCTTTTTTTTCTTTTTTTTTGAAGGGTTTCAACTAGATTTTTTTTTAAACCAAGGAACTAGAACAGAAAGTCATAACAAATTCCAGCCTGGATCACACATTTTCTCATGCGCATGCTCCTGGTTTGCTCCCCGCGTCTGACCGACTGTGCGCTGTAGTTGAAGGGTGGAGGGTGATACAGTGTGGCTGTGCTGCCTTGTCTTTCTCAGAACCAAGAGGGTCAGGCAAGATGTGCTCACTCTCAAAACCAGCAGTGGAATGAATGTTGATTCCCAAGTCCCAAATGAAATGGTTTCATTATTCTTTGACCCCTAACAGATAAGATAACTCAGGCAACAAATGCATCACATGGGAACAGCATCGTGTCTTTTGCAAATGAAATAATAGCTATTTGCAGAAAAACTAGATGACGTGGACCTCCACAAAATCAGATCCTTGTATACGCCAAAGGATTTCACCAAAAGAGTAGAAAGAGAGCCCACAGATTGAGGGAGAAAGAAATTAGCAACGACATATCAGACAAGGGACTACTCTCTGAGAGTTTAGAGGAAACTTCCAACACCTCAATTAGAAAAACACAAATAACGCCGTTGAAAATGAACAGATCTTTCACCACAGAAAGCATTCATATAGCAAGCAAGCAGGGAGAAATGTTCATGGTCATGAACCATTAGACAAATGTGAATCAAAGCGCCACGAGAGATCATCTCACCCCAGCATTAACAGCACAGTTTAAAAAGCCCAAAAACGCAGAAAAATGGCCAAGAGCAAACTCTGGAGCAGGGATGGAGAGAGTGGCACCCTCATGCACAGCTGGTCCTTCTGAAAAATGGTGCGACTGCTGTAGAAAATGATCTGAGGCTTCCTTAAAAAGTCAGGAATAGAAATGCCACATCTGCTAGCAATCCCTCGGCTGGGTATATGTCTTAGAGGAAGAAGAGTCACAACACGAACAGAGAGAAGCAGCCCTAAGTGCGTCGGAGCACTAGTCACAAGAGCAAAAAGAGAGAAACAACACAAATGCCCACCAATGGGAGAGTGAATAAACAAACTGTGTATTCAAGTCACATCGACTACTATGCAACCTTAAAAAACAGTGATGAAAAATAAATAATGATGAATCTGCAAAACATGGATGCCCCTGTTTGCTCATTATCCTGAGCAAATAAGTCCGTCAGCAAAGGCAGCAGGTTCTATGTGACCACCCTTTGTAAAGAGTCAGGAAGAGATGATCACACTACCAGACATTCATTGACAGTTTTTAGGGGTGGGAGGGGCAGGAAGAGTAACTTGCTGGCTGGAGGGTGGACATGACTCGGGGGAAAGGGAAGACAATGTTCAGTAAGGAGGTCAGCCAGAAATAATGGAGGCGGGAGGAGTGCAAGAGGTAAATACTGTTATAACTTCAGTCCTGCAGTCATGGTGATTGGCATACAGGCGGAACGGGTTTGGGGAGGAGGGGGAGAATTTATATACATATGATTTTGAGTTTTGTTCCCAATTTTCTCTT
>NW_022111368.1:24157186-24167473 GCF_000313985.2 Echinops telfairi | reverse complement strand
TTCCTTCAGAGATTTACAACAACAAAAACAGAAGCTTTTGCGAGGCATGGAAATTGCAATTTGGGACCCTCAGGTACACCTGTGGGATTGCTCCTCCTTTGTTAATTGTATGTACCAGGGGGCTTCAAAATGTTTGTGGAAACACCCCAGAACCTTTTTTTTTTTTTTTTTTCTTTATTTTATTTTATTTTTTTTATACCCTTACTCTTACCAGGGCTTTCTAATGCAGTCTCTTTCAGAGTGGGGTGTGTGCATGGAGAGAGAGAGAGAAAGATTCAACAGAAGTTATTTGTATATGTGTATATTTTTGCTACAAATATATCCATGGGTATAGTATCACATTCAAGACACAAAGTGATGAAAACCTTGAACCAAACACCTTGAGCAAAGGAGCTGTTGGGCCTGGAGGCTCAGGGCCACAGTCCTAGGGAATACTGAACTCAGTCGGCATGACGTGGTTTTCAAAGATAATGGTCTCCATCCTCCTTTGCTGAGGACTGACTGGGGCCTAAAATGCTCATGAGCAGCCAGCCATCTAAGGTGCAACCATTGGTCTCTCCTTGTCCGGAGGAGGGAAGGGTGAAGAAAGATGCAGGGAATTAATTGGTCCATTCGTAGGCAAATGAGCATCCATCTCTATGACCCTGAGACCAAATGGTGCCCAGTTACCACTGCCATCTGCTCGGAAAGCGATTGCCTTAGAAAGCCCGGATAGAGTAAGAGGCCATCTGGAACAAACCTCACAATCATCAAATAGACCAGGCTGACTGGTCAGACAGGGGCAGGTGGAACCCCCAAGAATATGACCCTTCATCACCTTCCAGAGCTGAAAAGGCTTGATTTTCAGCCACACAATAGGTGGTCTACAGGGAGAACAGTAACAGGAGGGAGGTAACACACACCTTAGGATAATCGGCAATTTGCAAGAGCAGCGTTGACCCCAGAACAAAGTTCAGAAGGGTTGGGAAAGGAGGGAGAATGGAAACCGTACACACAGGAAGCAATGAGATAAGTGATGTTGCATTATGGGGATTGCTATTGATGACATGAAACAAAATATGTATGAATCGTTGAATGGAAAATGGATCTGCTCTGTAAACCTTCACCCAGTAAAACATATATATGTATATCAGGCTAGAGGGAGGACTTTGATGCCACAAACAGGACACCTATACGGAGACACCTATACGGGGACACCTATATGGGAAACTTTGCAGACAAGTCCAGGGCTGAGTAATCCTTCTGGACCCCGGGTAGAGGGGAGGTGATGAGTAGTTTCTTGCTGTGTACTTGCTGATGCCTGGGGCCGGCTCCTTTTCATTTCTTTCCTCAGTAACCTGGTGAGCGGTGGGACATAGGGAGCTGAATACACAGCCCTGACTCACTGGGCCCAGAAAGAGCTTCCAGGCAAGTTAGGAAGAAATCCAGGAAACAAGCCTAATCTGAGAGGGTCATCCACTTCAGACAATCCATAGTTCAGCTGTGCCCATCCGGGAAAGTCTGTGTTGGGGCACAGCCAGGCTGGCGATCTGAATTTGAAAGTTCTGCCTGCTCTGGTGTGTGCCATTAACCCACTGCTCTGCCGACCTGAAGGTGGCAGGTTTGGGACCAGTCAGAGGCTCCTCCAAGGAGATGAGCAACTTCTGGGAAAACGCGCGGGGCACAGTCAACTCCATCAACTTGAGTGTAACTAGTTTTGTAGTCTGTTTTTGTTTTTAATTTTCTTAACCATTGCTTCTAGCCGCTTTCGTGGGGCAATAAACAGGATTCAGTAGTGCTCGAGATGGCCTGGCCTGCCTTCCTTTCCGGGCCTGTAAATTCTGTAGGTAGGCGGAGGTTGCCGCCCACCTCAGAGACGTCAGCTCCATCCAAGCACTGGGCAGAAAGCACACTGCGCGGCGTGTTTCTGTGCCCAGCCGGAGCGCGCCTTGCTAATCTCGCTGTGATTTCCCTTCATAGGCTCCTGGTTAGATTTTAGATGCATGAGCCGAAGCTCCGACACAGGAAAAGAATGGCAGCTAAATTATTTGAGGCTTGCTTTTTGTTTATTTGGTTGGATGATTACACTGCCTGTGCGGGTACTGGCAAGCATCCAGTGAACCCAGGACATGCGTTTCCTATCCGCGACGCTTTCAGTGCCAGATGAGTGATTCTGGATTCAAAGGAAAGGGGAAGGAAAGGCTGGACTGGCTGTGTGGGCAGCACGCTAATTCCAGTTAACAGTGGTAACAAAAAGGGACCCCTTCTCTTTGGGGCAATGGGCTGTTAGACAGTGGGGTCCTTGCTCCCCAAAACTCCAAACTTGCTGCCATCCAGTCGATGCTGACTCATAGCAACCCTCTAAGACAGCGTGGAACTGCCCCCCCGTGGGTTTCCCTTTAACGAAGAGAAAGCTTCATCGTTTCTCCCTCACAGCAGGTGGTAATTTCGAACTGCTGATCCTGCAGTTAGCAGCCCAACTTGGGGCCCACTCAGCCAACAGGGCTCCTTGAGGAGGAATTGTAGGGCAGAGAAATGGGTGGAGAGTTAGGGTTCGAAGCGTGAATGGCCTCCGTTCCAGAAGCACTGCTGGGCATCGGAGGTCAAGGCCAGTTGGCTGAAAACACTTCCCATGAGCTGAAAATAAATAGGAATGAGGAAGTCCACCATCTTGGAAATGCGGACTTTCTTCAGAAAGCTTACATTCAGAATTTTGGTGGAAAGTTCCTAAGGCTTGCGCTCCAGTTACATTCTCTCTGCGCAGCTGTTAAGTAAGAATCCCTATGAAATTAGGCCAGCTTCCCTTTTGGGCTCAGACATTTTCTGATAACTGTGCTTAAGAGGAACGATGCTCTTGTGACGTCTCTAGAGGAATGGACCGCCTCAGCTGATCTCAGCTATCCCCCAAAGGCTTTGCCAAACCTCGGCAGAGGAGAACATGCCAAGCACCCGGAAGTTCTCGGGGATGTCTCCAGATGAAGGGTGCACCAGCCTGACCATCTTGCTCTGGGTGGGATGACATTTCTCCCCAGACAACCAGGTGGCATCCTCTCTTTAAACTAGTGTTTAACTCAGCAGCGCCCCCTAGCCCCACTGTGGAGGTGTGCAGAGGTGCTGCCCACACTGATTGGAAAGGCAGGCAAGTGCCCCTCTCCCTAGGTGGGATCCGGGACGCAGGCCCATAGATAGAAGTTGCACTAGCTTGGCTTTATGGCTTTCTGCCAGAGTTTCCCAAAATGTGTCCTGAAGAGCGCTCATCTCTGGAAATTCCCCCAGGAACAAGTTTCAACAGTGCTGTTTGTTGTTTTCATCTCTGGGGGCACCTTCAAGGTGCTAAGACAGCAATAAGCAAATAAGTGAACAAAGATCTGTTCAATTTCACTTCACTCTGCATTATTATTATTATTTAATCTGTAAAAACAAACAGCAACAACAGAATGACCTTAGCTGCCACGGCCCTTCCCTCTTCTCCAGGTAATTTGGTCCTGGGACCCCTTGGATCAACACGTTCTTACACAATCCAGATTGACATTTTCCCCTGTCCGTTTTTCTACATTCTCTTCTGCCAAAATAGAAAGCACATACCAAGCAGCACTTTAAAAAAATACAGAGAAGCTTTAAAAAAGCAAATCGAGCTGCCCTAGAAACATGACACTTGGCAACAAACCCAAACCACACCCACTGCCACAAGTCGATTCTGACTCGGGATGGGCTTCTGAGACTGCCCATCTTCATGGGAGCAGACAGCCCCAGGGGTCTCCCCGGAGCAGCTGGTGAATTTGAACGTCTGACCTGTGGTCAGCAGCCCATTGCCTAACTCACCTGCAGTTCCACTAGGGCTCCGAGTCACCCAGCAATTGCCACTGTCAACATTTTGGTGTAATCTCCCATTGGTCATTTTTTCTATCTGTTCCTAAAATCCTAACAGGAATACTCTTAGGCAACTCACATTTCATCGGTAAGCGCTCCATTTCATGGACAGGACTAAGGTGAGAGCCACGTGAATCCTATTTCAAGCCTGGTACTCTTTCCCAAAGTGCGCAAGACTACCCTTCTGGGGGCACTGGAATGATTGCGGGGGGAGGGGGGGGGTGTCTGAAAATGCAGATCCCTAAACTTTATCTTAGATTGTGGACAAAAGACAAAATGTGTTCATCGCCAGGGAAGCCCTGAGCAGTTTTTCGTTGTTTCTGAGAAGGGAGCAGGAGGCCGTATCAGTGCGATGGCCTCTGCCTGCCAGCACCCTCAGCACCACCGCCCCCATCGGTTGTCCTTGGGCATGGATTTGGTATGTTTGAAATCAATACGTATGCGCACTTGCTGCATGCCTTCCACATGCTCGCTCCATCCCCCTCCCCTGTACCCCCCATTTCAGACACTGGCGACTACAAGATGTAGACGTCTTGGTGTCAACACTCGTCTTCTCAGATGGGTTCAGCTTGATCCTTTTAGAAAGTGCAAATCAAAGGCCTAGTTCTGTGCCCGTAACTGTTGTTTTTTTAAACATTTTATTGGGGGTTCATACAACTCGTATCACAATCCATCCATCCATCCAGTGTTTCAAGCACATTTGTACATTCATTGCCCTCATCATTCTGAAAACATTTTCTTTCTACTTGAGTCCTTGGTATCAGCTCCTCGTTTTTTCCCCTCCCTCCCCATAAAATATTATTATTAATGCTCATTTTCCAAATAAGAAAACCAGGGCTCAAGAAGGCTCAGACATGTGGGGTCATGATAGTTGAGGGGAGGAAGCATTAAATAACTGGAGGAAAGTTGTGTGTTTCATCAGTGCTATACTGCACCCTGACTAGCTCATCTCTTCCTTGCGACCCTTCTGTAAGGGGATGTCCACTTGCCTACAGAAGGACTTTAGGTCTCCATTCCGTGCTTCCCCTCATTCACAATGATATTATTTTTTTGTTCTGGGTATTTGATGCCTGATACCTGATCCTATCCACACCTTGTGATCACACACTTCTTCCGTGTTGGCCTGTTGCTTCTCAGCTAGATGGCTGCTTGTTTATCTTCCAGTCTTTAAGACCCCAGGTGCTATATCTTTTGATAGCCAGGAACCATCAGCTTTCTCACCACATTTGCTTATGCACCCACTTTGTCTTCAGCGATCGTGTCAGGAAGGTGAACATCATAAAGTGCCAGGATAATAGAGCAAAGTGTTCTTGTGTTGAGGGAGTACTTGAATAGAGGCCAGACCAGCAGTTTCTGCCAAGACCAAAACCCACACTCATGGTCACCGACTGATAGTCACCCTACAGGACAGGGTAGAACTGGCCCTGTGGGTTTCCAAGACTTTAAATCTTTACTGGAGTAGAATGCCTCATTTTTCTTCAGCAGAGCAGCTGGGCTATTTTTGGTATTCCCTGGGGACTCCATTGCTTTGCTGTTCTGTTGCATACCCTTAGTGTTTCACTTCGGTGTGGTAGGCTCAGATCGGGCACAATTCCCACACTGTGTCTCCAGTGTTGTCCCTCATAGCGCTATGGGTCAGTGAGGGACATCGTGTCTCACGGTGGGGCTGGCCATATGGTCCTCTTTGTGTCTTGGCTGCTCTGAACAGGAACATTGTCCTCAAGGCTTGGTGGTCCAGGATGTGCTCCACTCGCTCTTCCTCCCCCTTCCTTGGCTCCCAGGTGCTCTGATCAGACACGTCCCTCTCCCTGAGCTGCAGCTTCAGTGCTTCCTCTGAAGTGGATTCTCCTGTGGGGAGGGGGGTGCTGTCCACATCGTTGGGATTGGGGCCGGCTCCTCAGACCTCTCTATTGGTTTCCTGCTTCATGCCAGTCAGTTACTCCACATCAGGTATGTTATAGTTCCAGCTCTAGGAGGGGACTTAGGAATTAGTCCGTCTTTATTTGAGGTACTGGCTCTTCCAGCTATCTCTTGCTGTGTAACAACCAGAACCCAGTGCTGTTGAGTCGATTCTGACTCACAGCAGCCCTGTAGGACAGAGTAGAACTGCCCTTTGGGGCTTCTGAGACTGTAACTTTACAGGAGCAGAAAGCCTCCGTTTTCCCTTGGAACGACTGTGGATTCAAACCACTGACCTTGTGGTTTGCAGCTCACTGTGACACTAGGGCTCCTTCTGTGCATCAAGCCACCCCTAAACATACTAGATTAAAGTGGTGACAACATTTATTTTTTTCATGGATCTGCTCTTTGGATGGACTTGGCCGGATCTGCAAGGTTTGCAATTCGAAACCACCAGCCGCTCTGCTGGAGAAAAATGAGGCGTTCTACTCCGGTAAAGATTTAAAGTCTTGGAAACCCACAGGGCCAGTTCTACCCTGTGCTGTAGGGTGGCTATCAGTGGGTGAACATGAGTATAGGTTTTGGTCTTGGCAGGAACTGCTGCTCTGTTCTTCCCACCTGCGGTAAGCCCAGGCCGCACAAAGACAATGAGTTGGAATCATTCTGGAGATGATGCTCCATCACATGGTTGGTGCTTCTTGCCCCGTGGGGCTGTGGTCAGAATACAGGCACTAGGTTTAGTTCAAGGGCAAATGTCTTCAGAGCCAGGTGGCAGTAGTATCACTATGGCCTGACATTAAACATCAAGAAGTGTCACTTCTTTGGCCTTCTGTTCTTTAGAAGCAAGCTATGGAAGCCAGCCCATATTCAGGGAGAAGGGAATTAGAGGTCTTTTTTGACTGGGAGGGAGTAGGGGGATCATGTAACTTAACACCTTCTGGTTTAAAAGAATATTATTGGTGTTATCACTTTCATAAGGAGAAACTGAGCTCTGTAGAGCTCAGGGTGATTTACATGACCTCATCTGTTTTGGGTTGTTGAGCCAACAGGTGTTTGATTCCTTGTCTAATGCTCTTTCAACTAAACCTCACCATCCCAGTTCTCCTGCAGCCCCCAACTACCCTTCAACCTCCAGTGATGGTGAACGCGAAAATAACATGCCTTCTAAAGTGCCCTTAGCTCTTCACCCTGGAGACTTTCGAAGAACCAAGGACCACTTTTCATGATGAGGTGCTCTCTGGGGAGTTCTGACGCAGAGCAACCCGCTGCACAACAGAAGGACACCGGGCCCCATCCGCACAAGCGTTGCTTTGTTTGACCCCATTGTTGTAGCCACTGTGCCAAGCCATCTCCTTGGCAGTCTTCCTCTCGCTGACATGCTTGTGATTGTCCTTATTTTCCAAAAAATCTAGCTACTCATGACAGCAAGGAGAAGCCCACTGGTGCTTTCATCACCAGCCCTGGCAATAACTTTGCACTTCATGGGGAAGCATTTGATGGTGCCGCCCTCACTCCATTTGACCGAGTGAATTTGATTCTGAGAGCATCTTCCATTTCCCCTCACCAGGATGCCTTATTTGCTCAGTGAATACAACTCGGCTTGCGTGTCCAGTTGAGAAGATGGCAGCATTGAGATGAAGCACTGGGGGACAACCTCAACGTGGGAGTCTGCTAGGCATCCCCGGTGGTTCCCTAATGGATGCTGGAGACGCTTAAGCTGAGGCATGGATAGGCACAGCCAGTCTGTGCATAGAATGATGGTTTAAAAAGAAGAGCTCGTTTGTAAACTGATTTCTAATCAGGCTCACAGGCATTCTGATACTGTGGTTTTTAGCTTCTCTCCTTGGGGGAACACAAGATTTGGGGTAGGTATAAAATGCACTTGCACCACTGCCCATCTACCCTTGCAAATTTAGGGGAGAGAACCAAGGACACAAATCTGGGTGCACATTCATCTTCATCTGCATGTTTGGACTCTCCCTCCCTGCCGCCAGGCCTTTCCCAGTCAAGTGAAAGAAGAGCGTCTAAGTCCATTGCTCACTTACCCCGCGACTCCGCCGCGGACTCTGCCCCAGGCCAGCAGCAGTGGGGCTCGTGGGCAGTTGGATGTGAAGCCCAAGATTGCATGCTAAGTGTAGCAATCCCCGTAGTAAGAGGAGGAAAGAGCAGCTCTGAGCACAGTTTACATAATACACATATGTTTCATGAACTCCCCGGACAGAGGGTCTTCAACATTCCACCTGTTGGAAAAAATCCAAGGTGTGTGTGTGTGTAAGAGAGAGAGAGAGAGAGAGAGCAAGAGAGAGAGAGAGAGAGAGAGAGAGAGAGGAGATGTTCACAGTGCTTATCCTTGGAATCATGATCTTCACCCCTCTTGCTTTTGTTCGACCTTGAGTCATTTGGGTACCCTATATGCTGCTCATGGAGAACCCGAGACCCATTGTCACGTTGCCTTGAGGGAACACGCTGCACAAGGCCTCTGGGCAGTGTTGACAAATAGTACTTTACTTTGAGGGCTCTGGCACACCTCACCCAAGCCATAGTATTTTCATTCCCTTCACATGCATGTGAACGTTGGACGACCAAAGAAGAACCGATGCCTTTGAATCACGGTGCTGGGGAGGAGGCTGGCCAGTACCCTGGACTGCCAAAAGAAACACTACCAATCCATCGTGGGAGACGGTCGGACAGAGTGTTCCATCGAAGCAGTCATGATGGCAAGGCTTCATCTCACATTCTTTGGCTGTGTGATCAGAAGAGACCAGTCCCTGGAGAAGGACATCATGCTTGAGAAAGTACAAGGGCGGCAGTAAAGAGGAAGGCCCTCCACAGGATGGATAGAAGCCATGGGCTGCACAATGGGCGCCAACATCAGAATGACGGGGAAGATGGTGCAGGACCGGGCAGTGTGTGGTCCAGGGGGCTGCTGGGAGCCGACTCGACAGCCCCTAGTAACAAGGTAAGCAGAGTCACCTCGTCAAAGTGAGGCCTGTGTGCCGAGGTTCACTTAGATCCTGACCTACAAGTACAGCCTTGCAGAATTCCAGAGCCCCGAGTCCTACAACCCTGTGTACCCCAGCCTCACCACTGCACAGCCTCGTGAGGCCAGTGTGGGTGCCCGAATCGGCCCTCGGTGTCAGGGAAGCACTGGAGAGTGTGCTTTTGCTGGGTTAACAGAATACAGCTCTGATACACAAGGGTAGCTTCATTTTGCTTTTTTATTCCTTTTGAAGCGTTTTGCGTGTTGGATCATCCCAGAGTAATACCCTAGTGCCGAGAGAAGGGCCGACCCCGCTAATCTGTGAGCCTCCTCGTTTTCAAAGAGGCACCCATAATGTGTCCTCAAGAGTCCCTGGGAACTGTTGTCCACTCACCCCCTCCTGGTTTTTTGTTTTCTTGAAAAATGTCTATGTACAGGCTCTGCCACAGGGTTGCAGAATAGCTACTCTCCCTCTTTGGATTCCTATGTGCCTTTCACAAACCTGCTTGGAGGAAAAAAGAAAAGTAAAAAAAGAGACATGGGGATTGTGATTATGAGTAGGGTGGAAGAGTCCACTCCTCCATGCCTACGTCACAGAACGCAGTTAGGAGACCTAGGCAGGCTGCATGGATCACCGATGCGAGCACACTTCAAAGAGTAAGAGGGTCACATTGGGAAAGAAGACCAGAATTTGAATTGCTGTGGGACTAGCAATCGATGTACCACTCTACGTCTCTATGATCTGTTGACTAGACTCCCTACAGACCCAACCCAGAAACGGCCATATGCTCTGGCAGAGAAGATCTGGAAACACCCTCTACTGTTGGCTTGAAGAATGAGAACAGGGTCTCCAAATTCCTAACTCCGAACATCTCAATGTTTACATTAAATGTAAAGGATCTCAACAGACCAATGATAAGACAAGATTTTTAAATTGATTTTTTAATGACCCAATTATATGCTGTCTATCTGACACACACTTCCAATAGTTTAAAGATGCAACACACAAACTCTTAGTAAAAGGCAGCTGGAGGAATCCCATTTTCTGATTATGAGTTACTATAAAGCTACAGCAATCAAGCCAGTGCACCCCGTCTTCCCTGACCAACTCCCCACCACCACCACCACATGATGTTCTGTATGGATTTGTTCTCTGGAAGGAATTCTGGTTTCGCATGAAAGAAAAAGACAATGCAGGATTTGGTGGCGGTATAGATCCATAGATCAGTGTAAAAGAACAGAGAACTTGGAAATAGAGCTAAATACACCCACTTTATAAAAGTGCAAAATTATCTCAATAGAAGAATATAGTGTTTTCAACAAATCTAATGGGCATAATTGGGCAATCATATGCAGAAAGTGAATCCATGTGTATTATTTGTATATTAACTCAAAGTGGCTCATAAATCCCAATGTAAAAATAAAATTCTGGAATCCTTAGAAGAAAACAGAGGGGAGACTCCTCAGGGCCTGAGGTTAGGTGGAGGGGTAGACCTGATACCAAAAGCACAATCTATTAAAGAAAAAATTGATAACTGCGACTCCAATAAAATTTCTTC
>NW_022111368.1:24135711-24156336 GCF_000313985.2 Echinops telfairi | reverse complement strand
TCTCTAACTCAATAAGACAAAGGACCCAGTTGAAAATGGGCAGAAGGTGTGAACAGACACTTCACAAGTGAAGACATATGAATGGTCATTGGTGCTCAATAATGTTAATTATCAGAAAAGGACAAATTAAAATTATAATGAGATAACCCTGCACATGTCCAACAATGGCGAAAGGGTAGAGGCTGGTATTGCTGCAAACTGGCAAGGATGTGAAGCGTCTGGAGCCCCGTTGCGGGGAGACTGTGGGAATGGCCAGCCCCTTTGTGGACAGTAGACAGTGTCTTCCCCCCACAGTTCCTCCTGTGCATTTGTTTATCCAAGAGAACTGCTGGCATGTGTCTAAAAAAGACATGTAGAAAATCTGAGGACAGGGTCATTTTTAATAACCCCAGACTGGAAACAGCCCCAGTGTCCCTTAACTGGTAAAAGGATAAACAAATTATTGTACGGTATTACAGTAGAATGCTTACTCAGCAGTAAAACGGTCTGACGTGATAAAGATATCTACAACAATATGATGAATCTCAAGAATTTTATGCTAAGCGTTGGTCAAAGGCTATCTGCCATCTGATGACATTTGGATTAACTTCTAAAGAAGGTCTAACCATACTGACAGGAGCTTAGAGTACAGTGGTTGGCTGTGGCCATGGGGGCGGTTTGGGAGTTGGATCAGCAGCAAAGAGACACTTTAGGGTAAGGGGACTTTTGTATATGTTGACTTTAGAAGTGGTTACACCAATAGCACCCCCTAACCACTACCCCCGCAAAACAGACACTTATGGATGAATGTTATTGAACAGAAGTAATACCTTTATCAGAGCCCCCGAGTAGCACAAATAATTAAGGGCTTGGCTGTTAACTCAAATGTTGGTGGGTCAGTTTCACTCAGATTCCTAAGCACCTTGAAAGGAAGGCCAAGCGGTGTACTTCCAAAGCCCCCCCCCCTTCCCCTATTAAAAACCCCATGGAGCAAAGTGGTCCCCTGAAACTTATGGGGCCACCATGAGTCTGAATCAAATGGGTGACAACTGGTTTTAACTCCCGTAATAGATCTGTATTCAAATAAAGAAACAAAAGCCCTGCATCTGATTGTTTAAGTGCCTTTCAAATGGGTGTCCAAGTGCCGTGGGGGGTGTCATCCCGGAGCCTAGCGATAAGGTCACGCCAGGCTTGTGTTCTTTGCCATGCCTCAGAGCTGCAAATGCAACTCGCGTTGACCAGTTTCCACTGGCCGTTAGAATATGACCCTGGCGGAGCCCAAACAGAACTGAGCTTGTGTTTCTGTGCTAATGATATAAGTCTCCACCGTACTTTCTGCCAGGCGATGTTTGTAGTCATTACGCCCATTGAAGAAGAGAACAGAGTTATAATGAGCTGGGTGTTATCAGCTCACAAATAATTCATAATGGGCAAACTAGGACAGGAACAGAGCTTTTTTGGGCTAAGGAGGTTGCATGTCACTCTTTAAAACTAGGCCAAAATTTTACTTATAATGCATAGACAGTCTCTCAGAAAGTTAAAAGGTTCCTTTCTTCTCTTCCATGTGTTTGAACACTATGATTTTTTACCCTGGACTAGCAAAAAGGCACTTCAGCATCTTGTTCCTGTACCTGCAATCAGCCCTTGGTTGGGAGAGTGCATGTGAACCTAGTTACTTGGCTAGAACTGAGAGGCCTTTGTAGAATTCCCATAGGATTTCAAGTCCTATCAAAAGCGAAGAGCGAGGGAAAGGTATAGTGGGGGGCGGGGGTGGGGGGGCGCGGTAGCAGGGCGGGTAGCCTTGAATTTTAGAGGAGATTTGAAGAATTGCCCCAGATGTTAGCAGGAAGCCGTGTAATAGAAGATATATCATCAGTGTAAAAGGAGTTGTCATTTTGTGTTTTGAAATAACGTCCGAGTATGTGTACTGAGGAGCCCCAGTGGCACCGTGGTGAAGTGCTCGGCTACCAAGGGAATGGTCAGTGGTTCAAACCCACCAGCCTCTCCCTGGGAGAAAGATGTTAGACAGCGTCTTCATCTACAGTTGGCTTTGTAAAGTCTACATCAGGGCTGTACAAAGTGGGTGAATCTGCCCCCAGGGGGCACACTGGAAGGATTGGAGGGGGGCTGCAAAAGCAGGTGCCTATACTTTATCCTGGGTTGTGGACTGTAGTATAGAAGTTGTTGTTTTCATTGCCAGGGGGTGCTGAGTAATTTGTTTTCTTCCTGCAAAGGGAGCTGTGGGCCGAGTAAGTTTGGGAATCTATGGTCTGTAGCGCTGGAACCCCTGGGGCTTGGCTCTCTCCTCTCCTACAGGTCACTGTGAGTTGGGAATTGAGTCCACGGAAACAGGCTTGGCTTTGGGGGTGTAATGAGGCAAAAGCAAACAGAATGATTGTGACTATCCAACATGGCAACTGTGCAGGAAGATCTAGAAGTCCATGTGCTCCCAAGGGCTGCTTGGGAAGTAAACTCTTTAATGATACTGATGCCTATAGGTATGGATAGGTCCAGCTACCTCTCCCAGGGAAGGCAAATTCCTCTCATGGAAACTCAGAGTGGTCAGAAACCACCAATTCCCCCTAGTCTTGATCCCACATTGGCTGGTAGCGCATAACAACTGGTTAGCTTTTCCAGAAACCTTGATCCCGGGACCCAGGAGTGCCTGGGTCAGTGGACAGATTTGCTGGGCCGCACAGCCTTGACATGTGTCCTCTCAGTGAATGGACTTTCTCGAGCCCGGGAGAGGGGGGCCAGCTCTCCCAGCCCTGCTCCCGGGCAGCCTCAGTGCCTGTGTGAGTTCACAAAGAGCCAGGGTCCCTGGAGCAGCAGTGCCGCCGCTGGACTTTCTCTGAGGAAATGGATGCTTCCTGCACCGTGCATGTCTTGTTCAGTTTCCATACATGCTCGATCTGGGCTGCCTTTGGGAAAAAGGATTTGGCTACACACAGCACCCGCCAGATATTGACCCTTTGTTGGGACCGGCATGTGCTCTGTCCCATGGCAGACACGCCTTGTCTCACCAACTGGATGGTGAGCAGTGGCCAGGACACAGGGTCTTAGTGGCACCAGCTCTTTGCTGGACACTCGGAACACCTACTCCCCTTTTTTAACTTAGCACCAGGCTGGGGTGCACTGGGTTGGGGAGGACATTGTTTGGTTCCACCATTAGCCAAAGATGGGGGTCTCAAAATGAACCCCCCGGATGGCCACAATCTTTATAAACAGCAAGTCATTTGCTGTCAGAAGGCAAAAAAAAAAAAAAAAAATCCATGACGTCAGTGTAAGCAGCGTGTGCGATGGCGCTGTTCTGTGTATGCATTTGCATCGGACTCAGAACTGACGTGTCATGAATGCTGTCTCTCTTGGTGGCCAAGAGAGTCTAGCAACACGCATGTCTGCCCCATCACTCAGCTCTGAGAGAGGCTAGTTCGTGTCCCCCACCCCTGAAAGCGTGTTGACCCAGGATCCCCACAGAACACACTGATTCAAAAGAAGGCTCTCAGTTTCATCACGAGGCCCGTGGCCCGTGGGCTGTTCCGGTAACCTGTGGGCTTTGTGTTTACAGAGCTTCTCGAAACAAATCTGAGAAGAAGCGTCGGGACCAGTTCAATGTCCTCATCAAAGAGCTTAGCTCCATGCTCCCTGGCAACATGCGGAAAATGGACAAAACCACCGTGCTGGAAAAGGTCATTGGATTTTTGCAGAAACACAACGGTAAAGGATGTGCTTCTCTGGTTGTCCTCCAGCCCTGCCCTATCCTTCTGTGATGATTTCACCTACCAGTGTTCAAATTCCTTCTCTCTCCCGGCCGTGGCCAGTCACACCAGCCACAGGCTTCCTGTTGCAAAGGCACCGCCCACCACCCCCACCCACCACCTCTCTCTCTCTCTCCCTCAGCCCCACCTGCAGCAGGTTTCAGGCAGGACAGTCACCTCTCAATTTGCTTTACAAGCTGGAGGTGAGCACCCAGCCCCAGCAGGGTGGTCTTAATATTGGGAACTTCTTCATTTAACATGTCTGGAGGAAGCTTTCTTTATTTTTGCCACTCGGCCCCGAAAAGATGTAATGCCAAGTCTTATTTTCCACGGGGGCCACCTGTCCTGGTTTCGCCATCCTTCTTTGCTTCCCTGCCCCTAAAGTCTTTAGGCGGCTACACTACACCATGACAAATAAGAGTAATTGCAGATGAGTTATCTGCTGAATGCCAGCTTCTTTCTCTTCATCGAGATATAATTCACACACCCTCCAATTCCCCGTTTTGAAAAGTACTATTCAGTGGTTTCCGGTTATATTCCCAGGGTGCACAACCACCCCCTTCCCTGTTTCAGTTCATCACCCCTGAGAAGGAGACCCAGGCCCATCAACGGCCGCTCCTGTCTCCCCCTTTCACTCAAGCTCTTGGCAACCACTCATCTCTTTCTGTCTCTATGCGTTTGCCCGTTTAGGACATTTCATACAAATGAATCATATAATGTCAGGCCTTTTGTGTTTTCCTTTTTACTCAGCATCCACCTGGTAACGGCCATCCATCCCTTTTCATTTTTATGGCAGACTAATATTCCACTGATAGACCACGCTTGATGGACAGTTGCTCTGCTTCCGCATTGAGCTATTATGAATAACATGAATGTGAATACATGTGTATGCGGTTTTGTTTGAGCATATGGTTCCTGAGGACCATGTGTACTTGTAAGTCCCTGGAGTGTGAGCTCCCAGCTATTGACGATTTGTTCTGGCCTGTTCGATGTGAAGTCAGTTTTCCCTCCCTTCGAAGCAATTGACTCCACTCCGACTCGGAGTACATGCATCGGAGTACATGCATCGCCATCCCCTTCACTGACTGCAAGCACAGCTTTCAGATCACTGGGAAAAGCTTCAGGGCTTTCTTTGCACTTAAATCTAAATATTTGCCAATTTGATTCAAAGACATACTTGGGAACGGATCTCATTCGTAACCCCGGGGCTGCCTGTACAGACTGAGGAATAGAATTGTTAGGTCATTTGGTAACTCCATGTTCAACTTTTTGAGGAACTGCCAGATTTTTCCACTGCAGCTGTGCTATTTCATATTCCCACCAACAAAACATTCTTGCCAAATTTGTTATTGCCTCCCCCCTTTACCCCGTTCCCATCCTCTTCCTGCCTTTTAATTGTAGCCACCTTAGTGGGTGTGAAGTGATAATTCACTGTGCTTACTCATTTGTATTTCTGTAGTGACTGATGACCGTGGAGCATCCTCGGTACTTATTGGTCATTTGGGTATTTTCTTTAAAGAGGTGTCTAGACAGATGCTTTGGCCACTTTAAAGCTGGGCTATTTGTCTTTTGGTTGAATTATAAGATTCTTTATATTCTATCTAGACTGTAGATCCTTACTGATATGTAATTCGCATACATTTTCTCCTATTCTGTGAGTTATCCTTTCAGTGTCTAAATGATTTGTTTCATAGGATGCAGAAGTTTTTCACTTGGATGAAGTCCAGTCTACCTTTTTTTAAACCTTTGGTTGTACTGTGGTATCAATTATGTCCCCTCAAAAAGGTGTACTATAAATCCTAAACTCTCAGCCTGTGGTTATAACCCCACTGGGCGGAGGCTGTCTTTGGTTTGTTAATGAGACAGAAATCATGTACAGTCTATCTTGAGTCATTCTCTCATGCGATAGAGAAGGAGAATGAAGCAAGTGGGCTGAGAGATGGGGTGAAAGAGATACCAAGACACCTAGAGATCTCTGAGCCGAGTTCATTCCCCCTGAACCCGCAGGAAGAAGCTGTGTCCTTGAGCTGACACTCAGGCGTCTAGCTGAGAAAACAAATCCCCATTTGTCATGAAAGACATCCACTTACGGGATTTCTGTTGGAGCAGCACTAGATAAGGAAGGCAGGATTTGGACTGGAAACGAGTGCTGCTCCAGCTGACACCTAAAACGAGGACGTGGTTTCAGAATTGGGTGATCGCTAGAGACAGGAACAGTTTCAAGATGCCTAGTCATAAACCCCTCAGCCTTACTTGCTGAAAGTGAGGAGAACTTGAAGCCCTGCTGATGTAGATCAAGGCTTGCAGCCTTCACTATGGATTATAACTCAATGTAAAGAAAACCAAAATTCTCACAAGGAGCAGCAGGTAACATCACGATAAATGGAGAAAAGATCGAAGTTGTCAAAGACTTTGTCTCGCTTGGGTCCACAGTCACTGCTCATGGAAACAGCAGTTAAGAGAGTAAATCTGGGGGGAAATCTGCTGCACAAGATCTCTTTAAAGTGTTGTAAAGCAAAGACGTTACTTTGAGGAGTAAGGTGTGCCTGGTCCAAGTTGTGGTATTTTCAGTTGCCTCGTATGCTTGTGAAAGTTGGACATTGGATAAGGAAGATTTAAGAAGAATCAATTCAAAAATCAGCTTTTGAATGAAGGTGCTCTCAAAGAATATAGAAAGTACCATGAACTGCACGATGAACAAGCAGGTCTAGCTTGGAAGAAGTACAGTCCAAATGCGCTTCAAGATGAGCAGACGTCATCTCACGTTCTTTGGACAGGTTATTAGGAGAGTTTAACCCTGGATAAGTGCTTAGTAGAGCAGAGTGGCCGTGCGAGAGAGGAAGGGGGTCAGCAAGATGGGCTGCCGCAGCACTGCCACAAGGGCCCAAATCTAACAATCGGGAGGATGGCACAAGACCCAGAGCCAACTGGACGGCACCTAATAACAACAGTAAATGCCCAGATTGCCTTGAAGAGACTGTTGGTAGAATTTTAGGTGCCAATGGCAATTCTGGTGAGAACGTTAAAAAAAGTGAGGAGAGCTATAGAAAAATCTCACTATCTTTGAAAAGACAAGGGGGCTTCCTAAAATTCATAGAAACTTGGAGTATAAGATAATGACATTTTCCCACAAACTTTCTGAAGGCCCCTTGTCTGTATGTCACCACCAATAGCTGTTGCTGGAACGTGGACATTAAATGTGCTTCTGGTGAGGCTTTAAAATAAAACGGTGGGCATGTGATTCGATCATGGAAGAAGGGTGATCCTTTTTATGCAGTGGCAAAGAATTTGTCCGAATTGTGCTCAAATGTATGGTGGGAGGTAAGACTTGTGATCATTGAACTTGGCTTTATCTGCTGATGAGCTTTCTGAGCAGGATCTTAAAGGGACTGGATGGCTCCTCCCTGCCAGTTACAGAAAAATGCAAGAGAAAGGGGTTGGATTTCAGAATGAACTGTGCAAAGTGAAAACGGAAGCGAAAAGGACAATCCATGAAGCACACGCAGAGTCACCAGAACTGCTGGAAGGAAAGCAGGAAGCAGGGCTTTCTCACTTTCAAAGGGCGAGGCTCTGCCCATCAGAATTGCAAATGGCAGGGCCACCGCCTTCTAGGTTTCAAAGAGTCAGCCCTTCACCAACTCAGTCCCTGAGTTTGGAGCTGTTGTGAAAGTGTGCTGGGGGGTGGGACTCCTACCCCAAAATGAAGGATGGGCTGCCATGCCAATGGGCAGAAGAACAGGGCCTGCTGGGGCTGAGGGCACAGGGTCAGCACTCTGATGGACCCACCCAAATCCAAAGCCGCAGCATTGCCTTCCCCAAGGGTCTAGAAGGCAGGGCTGAAGCCCAGGGGCCAAGAAGCCTCCACTCGGAATCCAGACAGCATGGCTAACCCCTAGTCTGGTGAGCAGGGCTACTGCCTAGATTGTCCGAGAGAAGACAAGATTACTTTCAAGCCCTGGGAGCTAATGTGGTTTGTGATGGGTGTTGGACTTGCTCGGTACCTGTTACTCCTTCTTTCCTTCCAATGTCTCCCATTTGTAATGGAAATGTCCACCTTGTGCCTGTTCCACCATGGTACTATGGAAACAGATAACTTCCTTTCTAGATTTCACCTGTTCACAGATGAAGAGCAATTCCTCCCCAGGATGGAAGGACCACTACTAAAATCTCACCCATATTTGATTGAGATGATTCAGAG
This sequence comes from Echinops telfairi, assembly GCF_000313985.2. NCBI lineage: Eukaryota > Metazoa > Chordata > Mammalia > Afrosoricida > Tenrecidae > Echinops > Echinops telfairi. The sequence continues at coordinate 24,148,401 of NW_022111368.1, read as the reverse complement.
GAGGAAAAATGTGAACTTGGAGTTGACTTTAGACTGGGGGGGGCGGGGGGAGGAATGGGCTGGGCTGAAGATGTTGGCACTTGGCAAGAGCATAAATTCTTGGGGGTGCCAAGGGCAATTTAAGGGATTGAGTTGTGTCAATGAGGGAGGATTAGTAGGATGTTTTCCGGGGGTTGGGGTGGGGGTGATTAAAACAAGCCTGCAAAACAAAAAACAAGCAACGAGAGACAGAGAGAGATGGAGATGGAGATCTGTCAGGAACTAAGAAGCCAAAGCTCAAGAGACCCCACCTTCCTTCAGGCCCAACAGAGACGGAATAAGCGTCCTAGATCTGGCTCTGAATTCAGACTTCTGGCCTTCAGAGCAGAAAAGAGAAGTACCGCCTGTTAAACTTCACACTTGGCAGTGTTTCTGTTCGTGCAGCACTAGATGACAATGACCAGCTGCTTGTGCTTCAACTCCTTACAAGCCCATGGATCGCCCCATGGGCACCACCTGGTCCTGAGCCATCCTCACCATTGCTTGTATGTTTCAGCCTCTGACTGCTTAACACTGGCCACACCCTCCCTGCCACACCCCTGCCGGTGACACCCCAACAATCAGAATATCTAAAGGAGTTTAGGAACTATTAACAATCAGGAAAGGCAGAGTTCTTTTTTGCCTTAGCCATGGCACCAAACCCAATAAGGTCAGAAGTGTCAGCATTATTGAGGAAATAATGACAGGTCCTCTGTGCCTTCGCTGATGGCTTCTCGTCCCCGACAAGCGGATTCCATGGCAGAGGGCCTGGCTGGGACATCTAAATGTTTCGTTCTATCATTCCTTTGGTAAGTGTAGATGCCTGTTTCAAATGTGACAGGAATATTCTCTCCTGCTCTCCTTCTCATCCCACCCAAGCTGCTCAGAGTCAAGTCAAGAACACGTTCATTGCTTTGGTGAAAAGTCAAGAAAGGACAGCTCGGTGGGGTTGTAGGAAAGTGCGGCAGCGTTATTGAGGTGACCCAGTAACCTAATGAGAGCCCACGCCTGCGTGCGTCGCCGGGCGCCCCCGTGACCTTATGTGATTTTGATGTTGTGCAAACACTGTCTCGTTATCTGGTCCTGCTTTTTCTGTAAGCATTTTGGAAACGCTGTGTTCCTGAGCAGTGATTGTCAGTGTGCTTTTGTATCGAACCTTCAACCCGAGCCATCGGCGAGTTCTCCATATCGGATAGAGGGCTCATCTTTTCTTCTCCTTGTCACTTGCCGCTGGTCTAGAAGTGTCTCTGGTTTTGAGGAGCACTGTGCTCATCATGCGCAACAGGCCTAAAGTCACTGTGTCTCACTCCCAAATCGATACATCTCCTTTGCCTCTTGCTGCTGTTGCCACTAGCCCTGGGAGCCACGAAAAACTTCACGGTAATATTTTCCAAAGAATTTTAACAGAGGTAATGCAACAACACTCAAGAGATGTGCCAGGCCCAAGACTGCACGTTGCTGTGATGAGTTCAAGCAGCCATTATTATATGGTAATCTACCATATGTACTGGAGTATATGCCGACCCAACTATCAGCCAAGGTACCTAATTTTATCACAAAAACTGCATTTTAAAATGTGCTGGAAAACTCGGTTTATACACGAGTATAAAGGCATTTAGTAGAAAGTGCAGCAGACAAGCACCCAGAAACCAGTAAATAAGCATCTAGTCTATCAAGACATCTGTTCTATAGGTTATCTATATGTACTGCACCATTACACACCTGGCAGCTTTGTATGCAAGAGACACGAGATTCCCATGTTGCATGTGGAAAACCATTGTGTTCACTACGCTCTGTTCTCTGATAGCCTCTGTAACCTCATGGGACACGGATATATACAAAGTTGGATGTTGCCCAAACAGATGTTATATATACAGCTCAGGACTGTGGTTCTGTTTCCTAAGTACTAAGTTAGCCAAGTGAAATAGCAGGTTAGTTTGATGGCCATGATATTTTGTGCAAATTGCTCAAACTAGGTCAGGGCCACTGAGAAGCAGGACAGCTGTGAAATAGGACAGCTGGGATCAAGTTCACCAGTGTGGCATGGATGCTGGGCCCGTCCTCTGCAGAGCTGTCAAATGTGGGTCTGCAAAGGATCAGGGAGCAGACATGCCCCTTCCTCCTGCCAGGACCTACTTCCTGCTTGCTATTTCCCTAAGACGGATGCTTCCTCTCTGCATAACCCGCTTAAATGTACCCGGGGACCACTGCACTGGCTCACTCAGCCTCTGTGATTCCGTAATCAAAAGGAAGCAGGAAATTCTTGGCAGATTTTTGGGCAACATATTGTGGTTGAACCGAAATGTAGGTTAAAGCACAACAAAAACAAGACCACGCAGCCACCTTTCCCTTACTTATGATCCAGGTGTCACGGGGAGAGAGAGAAGAGCAAAGGTCAGCATTATTCAGGCACGAGGTATTGGTAGTTCAGTGGAAGCATTTTCACCTTCCACGTGTGGGAACTGGGTTCAAGTTCCAGCCAGTGCACCTCAGGGCATAGTCCCTGCCCATCTGTCAGTGGACGCTTACATGTTCCTATGCTGCTCAGCAGGTTTCAGCAGAGCCTCTAGACCAGCAGTTCTCAACCTGTGGGTCACGACCCCTTTGGGGGTCGAACGACCCTTTCACAGGGGTCACCTGATTCATAACAGTAGCAAAATGACAGTGATGAAGTAGCAATGAAAATAATGTTCTGGTTGGGGGGTCACCACAACGTGAGGAACTGTATGAAAGGGTCCCGACATTAGGAAGGTGGAGAACCACTGCTCTAGACTAAAAGAAACTAAGAAGAAAGGCGCATCTGCTTCTAAAAGCCAGCCAGTGAAAACCCCTTACATCACAGTGGTCCAATCCACAACCAGTCCTGGGGATAGCATGGGACTGGGCAGTGATCAGCCTGCTGTGACGGGGTCGCTAAGAGTTGATGACAGCCTCTGACAACAACAGCAAAATAACACAGACCCGACACTGTCCCAAGGGGCTTTAGCTGTTGTAACTCATCACAGCCTCCCTTCACGTCACTACCATGTTGTAGCCGAGGTGACAGAGGCACCGAGAGCTTAGTCCAGTCAACCTGGCCAGCCAGCCAGGAAGATGTGCAGTCTAAACCTCGGCAGTCTGTCTCCAGATCCCAGGTGCTGAAGCAATACTCCATGCTGTTTCTTCCCAAGAGGTGCTTGATAAAGACTGTTATCATTATTGATGGCGTAACTACATGGTGGCTGTTCATTAGTATGTCCATTTAGACTCTTGGCCCTCAGCCTTGGCTGTCCATTAGGATTGCTTGGGGGAGCTTTGAGAAAACACGTGTCACCGAGCCACATGCCACAGATCAATGCAGCAGAATCTCCAGGGGTGGGACTCCAGTGGTATGTAGGAACCAGGTCATCTGAGCTTGCACGTGGTGAGCGTTACATTTTCAGGAGCGTGGCAAGCCTGTTGGCTTCCAGTTGGCAGCTGAAAATTGACCCTGATGGGAGTACTTACACCACAGGAATGGACAGACGGTCCAAAGCAGGGCTTTTTATGATGAGGGTAGAGAGCCTTTCACCATCCCACCACTGGGTAAGGTCTGGGTATTATTATTTTTAAAGTTTCCCAGGAGGTGCCAATGTGTGTCTAGGATGAGGACCATGACAACAGGCATGCTTTCTGCCTTCGTGTTAGAGGGATAACGCATGATAACTGCGAAAGGGTGATTCGATACAGGTGGTTATTCTCGTTATTGCTCCTTTACCTCCATAAGATTGCTTGGTAATCTTTATTTTCTTAGCTTGGGAAGTAAATCTTGATCCTGAAATGCATGCATCTTCTCTTTGCACTTGATCGCAGCTAAAAGGCCAAGAAGTGAGTCATACTTAGCCTCTTGGAAGCAATCCAAATCAAAATGAAGATCTGACCATGTTTTTCTGTAGAGAAATTCAATGTTAACAGTGTCTGAGAGACAAACACTTACATGATGTAGAGACTGGCACATCCTTACTCATCCAAACGTTGCTTCTACGGAGCCTGGCTGGCCTGCGTGGCCTTGGCAGTGAGCAACGGAGCCCTTTAATCACTGCGCCGCACAGCCCCTCTTCTTCCTATATAGAGTGGAGTGAAATGCCACCGATTATATTCATGTTATCCTAATCCTGTGTGAATCTTAACCTGCGTGGATATCATTTTCTCCCAAACATCACATATCTGTGTCTCCTTCCTGCATCTCAATGTTTCAAACAAGAGTGAAGCCAGTTCGGGGATGGCTGACCCCCTGACTTTGTAAAATGTGAGTGCGCCCAGCAATAACCAGCCTGGGGCAGTGGAGGCCTCAGTGCGCGAGCGGAAGACCCAGAAGCGAGAGCGAGCCCTGTGAGGACATGATTCGATGAGCCCCGGGATTACTGCCAGGACTGTGGAGCGCGGCAGGCGCTCCAAGCCCCCTGAGCAGTCGCCATCTCTGAGTGCAGCCAGGCTGCTGCAGACTCTCCTGGTCCAGAGACTTGGTTGCTATGCAGTGCACACGCCACCACCCTTGTTTTCTAGGAGGAAGATTCCATTTCTCACAGCAGGGAACCCATACACGTTTCCATTCCCGGGAGTGTGCTGGTACGACCCGCACCTCACAGATTCGGCCTGGTTGCAGCTTCACTTCAGCAGCCGTGGCTGAACGGATACAGAGCCCATTTGAGGCCCTGGTGGATAGTGGGCTGGGGGTACCTGAGAAATGTCCCCGTTGGACAAGGTCATATTCTCCCAGCCGAGCAATAGCATGGTGGCCTCATTTTCTGGCTTCTCCTCGCCGAAATCCACCCCCAAACGTACTGCTCCTTGTTCGGGCTCCCCAGGAGCCGCTGGTGGAGCCTTCTGGAACACAGCAACGGCTTACACTGCAGTTGGATGTCTGTGAAAAGGGACTCTGTGAAGTAGTTCTGTTTCCTTTACTGTTTGGAAACTTGTTGACCACATCTGCTCACCCTGCCGGGCCACCCGTAACCGATGGCATTGTTCCCAGCCAGTGCTAATGGAGACCGGGTTGAGCACTCCATTGACTGCCGCCCAGTCTGCCTTCTCCTTACCTGCTGTCAGACACCTACGTGATGTGTGTTTTTTCACATGTTATGAATTGAGCCTTAGCTTTCAAGGCGTATAATCAATTCATTTAAATACGAAGTGAACTTAACAGCCTCTTTCTGTATTATTATGTTGCTGGTTTAACAAGCATCGGGTCTTGCAGCATTATCTTAGAGATCGCGTTCTGAAAGAAATCGGTCTTCCATTTGCCCGTTCGCGTTAAGTTGAATCAGCTTCCATCTAAGTGAAGTTATTGTCCAGCTGCAGGGGGAAAAAAAAAAGCATCTCTCCCTGAACTAACAGATAATCTATAGTTTGACCCCAGCGGGCAACAGGAATTCTGCAGAAGAGTGAGGGTGTCAACAAGGAGAGTGTGAATGATCGATTTCACCTGCAGACTCTGTCTTTTCCAAATGGGCAAACTGAGGCGCTTAGGAGTTTCAACCCCATTCCCCTCGCCTCAGCTGACCTTCCAGAATGAACTGTGGCCGCCTCTGTTTCCCAGGATGCCTTTCTCCACATGTGCCCCCTGACAGCATGGCGTGCCCCCCTCCCCACATGCATCGTGGGAGCTCCCTCCGCACTGGTTCTCCTTAGTGGCTGCTCACGCAGTGCTGTGCATTGACTGAATGGCAGGCCCGTTTCCTCCTCTGGATTTCTCGCTGTGTTACTGCAAGCTATTAGCGGCTCTTTTGTGCTGCTTTAAAAGCACAAAAGACAAAAATCCAATTTCGTATAATAACAGCGGCAACTTGTTCTCCTGAAACCTCAAAGAAAGACACCTTCCCCCGTAGAGCTGAGCACTGGGGAGAATGGTGTGTGATTGAAGGCGTGGAGGTGTCTAATCAGCGCTCTTCATGAATAGCTCAGAATGGCTGGGTGCCTTCCCCAGACTCCATGCGAAGAGCGATGACCAGAAACACAGGGTCACCATCGTGCCTCCTCATTGACAGTTTCTAGATCACCTGCCTGAACCGTTGGCATCCTCCGAGGCGCTGTGGAACAGGTTGGCTGTATTCTCTAGGGTGTAAACCCCAGGCATTTAGGTTTTGACGAGCATCAAGCATGCAGAATGTAGAGATGTCTTGCTGTCTAAAGTGGAGTAGAATGTTGGATTAGGGTGGAAGGTGAGATAAAGGGAAAACAAACAGCTCAAGATCACACTGGCTCTACCTGTAATCATTTTGTCAAAGATGACTCAATAGAACAAAACATCCTTTTAAGACTACAAAAGAACATGAGTTTGTAAGGAGTCCCGTGTGAGCCAAAAATTATTGAAATTTACAAACACGAAGAATGCCTTTAGTGCAAAGTAGCTTTGTGAATCACGTAGGCTACAGACTACCACCACCCACGCCCTCCAAATAAATTATATATATATATAAATAGATTTAAGTTCTGGCCTTAGAAACAAACACACAAGTTGATTCCTGTTCATGGGGACCCCCATGCGTGACCTGTCAGAGTGGAGCTACTCTCTGTAGGGTTTTCAATGACTGATTTTTTTCAGAAGTAGGCCACCACCCTTTCTGTTGAGGCACCTCTGGATCAAGTCCAACTTCCAACCTTGCAGTGATCACCTGAGCACGTAGATCATTTTCACTACCCAGGGCCTCCCCAGAGCAACTAAGTTAATGTATATTTGTACAGCACATTCTACTTCAGTACCTGGAAATGCTGGGGGGGTGGGGGCGGGGAATAAGCATGTACCATAAGCCTGGGATGCTTCTGGAATTATGACCCATCATTCACCATCCCTGGGCCAAACATCTGGGATTTGTAAGGTGCTTCCCTTCGCCTGGGTCACAAAGCAGTGGTTGGAAAAGGTGTGCCGCCACCCCAGTCTTGTTTCTGCTGCCTTGGTAAGTGACAGCGGCCTGACTCCGATGGGCTGGTGATGCAGTTTTGTCATGCAGAAACTCAAGGGCATTGTCCCACCTGCAAGTGGCAAGGATGGCATCCGTGCAGAGGGTGGGGTTGGTTCTCTCCCTCCGGGAGCCTCATTAGAGGGGTGTGAGAACATCAAGTGGTGTGTTTTCAGCACTTTCCGGCCTCACTTCCCAGTCCTGGGGAACGTGGCCGACTGTACTGCTTTCCAGCGCTTCTTCCATGAGAAGCCCAGAAGGTTACATAAGATTACATCGACACAGCATGCACTTCGTTTGTTCATTCCAGGTCCTAGAGACCACTGAGAATAAAAGCTTATTTTTTGTTTTTGTTTTTTTCCAGAAGTCTCAGCGCAAACGGAAAGCTGTGACATCCAGCAGGACTGGAAGCCTTCCTTCCTCAGTAATGAAGAATTCACCCAGCTGATGTTGGAGGTGAACATGCACTTGAATTGGCAACTTGCTCCCTTGCCAATTAAAAAGTGGCTCCGTGCTGGGTAAACAACAGTTTTTGACCCAGGAAAGAGGCCTTGAAACAAATACCCAACAGAGGGGAGCTCTGCATGCCAGTGCTGATGGCCAGGCTCCCGAGTTGGGGAATAGAAGCAGAACCCCCCAAACTGTACACAATGGCCTGATATCAGTGCACTCGCTGCGAGAACAGTGCGCCCGCCTTGTTCTCTCAACCAAAGGCTGCCGAATTGGAGTGCCAAAAAGGGATGGGTATAGTGGGAGGCACCTGGAGCAGGAGGAAGGAGGAAAGAAAGATTACATCACCCTGCACTTCTCTGGAATGCAATAATTTATATGTATGTATATATATACATATATATCATATATATATATGTATATATATATATATGCCACTCACTACCACCGAATCAACTCTGATTCATAGCAACCCTGTAGGACAGGCTAGAACTGTCCCTGTGAGTTTCTGAGAATGACATTCTTTGGGGGAGTAGAAAGCCCCTCTTTTTCCTGCGGAGCTGCGTGGTTTCACCTTGCAGATCCCTGCCCAGTGCATAACCACTTCACCGCCAGGCTCTCGTGTCCTTCTCTGGTAGTGGGAACTATTTGCGCTTGCCTCCCCTGACAGGTTCCCCTCTTATTCATGGTCCCACTTCCATAGTTCTTCTCTTTCTATATCTAGTCATCAGTGCCTTTATGCTGGCGTAGTGGGCTGAAAGCTGCAAGGTCGGCAGTTCAGAACCACCAGCAGCTCCTCGGGAGACAAGTGGGGGTTTCTACTCCCGTGAGCAGTTATGGTCTTGAAAACTCACTCTAGGGTCACCATGAGTGAGTACTGACTCGATGGCAGTGAGTGTGGAGTTTTGAAACTTCCATTTACATCGGCTAACTAAGTGGAAAACAGAAAGAAGATGTGTAAGAAAATGCCAGAGTGAAGATGTCCAAATATTATGAAGTATCCAAACATTACTGAGCACTTGCATAAGATGGAAGATGCTTAAATCTACATGTGAACTATATTTAAAGAAAATACAGAACCTTCTCCAGAAGCAGTGTGTTTAAGTGTTAAATTTAGAGCTGCTTGTGAAATACAATATTGAGTTAATGCATCATTTTGCTACTTTCTGTAAATCATTTTATCTTTTAATTTTTGGGGGGAAAGCATATATAACCTTACAACATCCAGCCTTTGGAATAGTTGGTTAGAAGAAGTACTTTTTTCCCACCTGTGAGTCAGTCTAAAAGTATCAAAAATGTTAAAGTACTACTTACTTATAGAACTTGGGAACAATTGCACATATATAATAATAATAAGGGGATTTAACTTTTCTCCCCCCAAAAATGTGTTAAGGAATTAAGTCCTATAAAGGTAAAAATAGATAACTATTTGGGCTGGAAGTCAGCACGAAGATTTAAAGGACCGAAGCTTCTAGAAAAAGATTGTTTGGGGTTTGTATGGATAGATAGGGTAGGTCTGTATGCATCGTGCACTTTTCCAAGCTCCCAGGATCAAGTCCTCAAAACCTATGGGAAGGGCCTTACACCAGATGAATAAATTGGATAGGAAATTAGCCTACATAGCTAACTGGGTCTTCTACATGACTAGAAGCTTTGGAAGTTACATGAGAAATCCACCAATTAGTGCTTTTGAGTTATCTCTGACTGTATTAGGCCTAGGAGAAAGATGGGGCTTTCTATTCCTGTAAAGAGTTACAGTCTCAGAAACCCACAGGGCAGTTCCACCCTGTCCTGTGGGGTCGCTATGAATCAGCCTCGACTCCATGACAGCGAGTGTGACGTTTTGGATTTTAGGTTTCTATCCCAATATTGTGCTTCGGTAGACACAGACCAGCTATGCGTAACTAGCGCTCCCTTCTGGCATGGCTCCGGTGTGGCTCCCCATCACCTGGGCCATGCCCTTACTGCCCATTCTAGAGCTTCATCTCACGTGTGTGCTGTGCCAGCTGCCTCTACACTGTTTATTGAGAGGTGGGGGTAGGGGCGCGTGTATAGAACATGAGGAATCCAGATGCTCTGCCTTGACAAACCCGATGTTCCTCTTTTTAATGAGTAGAGAGCCTATGGTGCCCCAGGGAAATACCTGGTGCCTGTTAGGTGCAAATCCCTCCGTCTCCTTTCCCCAGAGGCACCAAGCCAGTCTCTAGGACGACATAAAAGAACAAAAGTGACTTCGTTTTGGACCAGCCCACCTGGTAAGATACCGACAGCCCCCCAGCAGCTGGTGGAAATTACCACCGCAAACATGTGAACATGTAGATCCCAAAGAGAGAAAGTTCTTCCAGTCCAGAGGCGAGGGAGTATGTGGTGGTTCTGAACTGTATTCAGGAAAGCCACAGCAATCGTTTCCCTTAGCCCAAAGTTTGGGGCAAGGCTGCCCTGTTTGGGTGGTGTCCCTGAAGCCCCCTGGAAGTCCCCTTTCTACAGGCAGACAGCCACATCACTTTGAAATCTCATTGTCTCGATGCGTTCTCCAATGGTGCTCGAGGAGCGACTTCTAAAACCGTAGCAAGTGTTCCCAAAGCAGTGATTCAGGGCCGCTCTTATGCATTTGATGTAAAATGCCAATGAGCTGATGAAAAGTTATCTTCCATCTATAAATACTTTGCGCTTTGGAACACCCACTGGCTTGAAGACTCCAGGAGGGGCTCGGGCTCCGCCTAAGAGAAGATCATTTGTATCACTCCTCCTTTCCCCAGCCTTCCGATCTGCCTTTTCCAGAAAAGTTCAGCTGGCATCACCAACAGTGCTGGCGTCATCCCCCCCACGCCCTAGAAAAAAAATTCACCTCCAGGAGGCTTGCAAATCTGACTTGAAAAAAGAATTTAGAAAACCCCTTGAGGGAAAAAAGCAATGAGAGGCACCAGGCTGTGCCTCTTGGTTCGTCATGTCCCATAACTCTGACCTAAGCTTTCCCACCTCTGTGCTGCTGATATTGTAAGAGATTTTTTCATCTCAAATCTTTCGGTACATCGAAAAATCACCCAAGCATGCTGCCACCGAGTCGACTCCTTCTCAAAGAGACTGCATGTGGCAGAGTAGAACAGCCCTGTGGCCCCCCGAGGTTTTCCATCGTTATGGGAGCAGAATGCCTCGTCTTTCTACTGCGGAGTGGCTGGGAGGTTCGAACTGATGAATTTAAAGTTAACAACCCCATATGGACCCCAGTCCACCTCCAGGGCTCCTTCGAAAAGCTTGTGGACAAATGGAAGTTAAAAGAGAAAGAAATTATTCCATGAACTTTCTGAAGCCCCCTCCTATGCCAGTGTGAAATAAGAAGTGAGCCCAGGGGTGGTGTATTAGTCTAGGTACTTTGGAGAAACAAATCCACAGCGACTCATGTATAAGAGAGTTTTATGTAAAGAAAATGTGCATCACGAAAACATCCCAACCCAATGCTGCCCAAGCCCACAAGTCCAACATTAACCCATTAACCCAACACCAGTCCACAAAGTCCTCCACCTCACAAAACAGAGGCAATGATGCCGACTGCAGGAGGAAAGCTGAGTCAGTAAACGAATAAGCATCTCAGCACTAGCAGGGGTCTCCACACGGCTGCTACAGCACCCAGGGCTGCATCGGGATAGGTCCATGTGGCTTCTCCTTGGGGATATCTTGTAGGAAGTCAATTTTGCAAGCTGAAGCAGGGAACTGCTAAGGCAAGCTGCACCCGGTGCAACCATCACAAAGCAAGAGACCCGAGAACTAGAAAGGCGAGGCTCACCACCCATTTATCCCTCTGCCTTTCAATTAGCCTCACATGTGATTATCGGCCAGGCTGGCACAATTAACTAACTCAGGTGGTTTTCCCAGGAGAGAGAATTCTCTCCACCCTGGCACTTTCCAAACCCGTCCTCCTCACACAGAGTGGGCAGCCTCTGACACCCGAGGAAGTGCGGGCAGCCACAGGCACACGGGCTTCTAGGCTGAAACAATGTGGGCCCGTTGGCCTGTGCAGATTGTACGTAACACCTTAAGGATCTGGGGGAGAGCAGACAATATTCTTCGAGAGCTTTCCCCACCCCCTGCACACACATGCACACAAAGCAGAAGAAGTCTCAGGGTTCGAAGATAGTGACCCTGACCATTGCCCTGGAAGCAGGTTATGCCCTTGGAGTTTCACATTCTGCTGAGATGGGCTGTGTGTTCTTCAGTCTCCTCTTGTGTGTGCAGCCGTTGCTAGTTCAAGCCCACGCTCTGCTGGTTTATGTTGCGTGCACTTTGGACATCAACTTTCAGATGTGGCCGGGGAATTAGAGTGTATTACGAGAATTAGATAGCTAACGCCTGAGTACTGCGAGCACCTAGAGCCCATGTACCTAGCTTATTGCAGGTGCTTAGTAAAGACTTCTGAGTATTGACTGCAAAAGTAAATTGAGTAAAAAAAAAAAGAGTAAATAGCAGTATTTTCAGGAAAGTATTTGCAAAGGACTATTGCAGACATTCCGAAATGCTTATGGATCCAGTTGAATTACACAATATCTACCCCCTCTGTTTATTTTAGTTATTTATTTTTACTTCTGTGGAATAATTTGGAAGTTCTTTAGAAGAAGTTTCTTTCATCGGCATGGATGTAGGCAGAGATCTGTGTTAGCTAATCGGCCAGCTCTATTTCAGTTAAATGCTTGGTGTTGGACTCGATGTGATCTCGGGGACAGGGAGACAGGACGTGAGCTATTGCTGACACCTTTTAGTGACAGGGGTGGTATTTCTGAAGGGAGCCCTGGTGATGGAGTGGTTGCACGTCAGACTGCTCTCTGCAAGATCAGCAGTTCGAAGCCCCCAGGGAGGAAGATGAGTTCTCTACTCTCCTAGTCTCCAAAACCCACAGGGACACGGCAGAGCCAGAATCAACCCAATGGCAATGGTATTTCTCATTCGACTTGATAGTGGATGTGTCATGAAGACACTTGTGTAATTTCCATGCCAGAACTCTGTTTTATGATACCAATCGGTCACTCGCTCTTACTCTCTCATCCAATCACTCACTCAATGACATTGAGTTAATTCTGACTCATAGAGGCTAGAGATGCCCCTGTGGGTTACCGAGACCAAAACTCTTTACGAGAATAGACAGCCTCCTCTTTCTCCCAAGAAGTTGCTAGTGGTCTTGAACTGCCAACCTTGTAGTTGGCAGCTCAGTGCATAACCAGCACGCCACCAGGGCTCCCTTTTGGGGAATCTTTTTCATGGAGCCGTTTTGTGCATCTGCCTTCCGTCTGCCCAGGCCTGACGAATTCTGTGC
>NW_022111368.1:24132465-24133953 GCF_000313985.2 Echinops telfairi | reverse complement strand
TTGAAATTTCTGTGTAATGTTTTGTATTAAAAGGCAAGGTTAGGGTAAAAACGTGGTGGCCGAGAGAACGGATTAATCCATTTTCAGTAATTTCTTAAGGGAAAACTTGATTTGGAACTCGACTGCATCAAATCTTGATGCTCCTTCTTGAACAGATTAGTGTCGAGGTCCGGGGTTCTGCTGTATTGTGTGACCACTGGGCACGGGAGTGCTTTCCAACGGCCTCCTGTTGACCAGCTCTATGTCCGGCAGGGTTCAGTTGTAGCTCATAAAGGTTTCCATTGGGTAATTATTGGAATGAGGCCGCTGGACCCTCCTCCCACTCTGCCATGGCCAGCAAGCTCAGCTGAAGCTGATCAACTACATGCGGCCCTGCTGGGTGTTTGAAACACAGGTGGTGTCGCCTCCAGCCTCAAAGCACCTTGTGAGCCAGCAACAGTGCGGAAACGGGCGGGGCGGTGCCTCTCATGAATTCCAGGGCAGGACCCGGAATTTGAAACCCGTCTGGAAGCCACAGTCCCTTTGCATGAGACTAAGCAGAGTCCCAGCATTGGAAGCCTTTGCAGAGGCAGGTAGAAGTCCTCCTAAGAGCTGCTTGGCTCCCGTGAGCAAGGGGGACAACACTGAAAGTGGACACAGGGGTGCTTCCCGCAGGGAATGGGGTTGTAGCAAGTTTGGGTACCTCATGGTGGTGTGTAGCATCAGGGCTGATCCCTGGGAGTTAGAATACTCTGGGAAGACCATGCTGAACCAGGCAGGCTTGGGGATTGAGATGCAATCGAGCAGGCAGAGGAGAGGAGAGGGGTGGGCAAGCCTGCACTCAGAGTTGGAAGCTGCCTCCCACGTCGCAGCGCATTGACATAGCCCAGAGGAGCGGTTTCGACTTGGCTTGGTAGGTGTCTTGGGGTTATCGCTGTCTGTCTGACCTTTGGATGTCGGCTCTTTCCTGAAACCTGGGTGCCTGAGACAAGGGGGTCTTTCTCCCCGCGCTTGATGGGCCAAACATAGGTGCACTTGTGAGGGCAGCCCGGACCGGGCAGTGCCGCCTCCTGCTGTGCACAGGGTCCCGGGGGCCGGGACAGGTTCAATGGCACCGAAGCGCAACTTGATGGGAGAAAGAGGAGGCAGTGACTCCCACGGAGAGTGACACTCTTATTACAGGTTTCATTGGCAAGATAGACGCTTCAGTCAAAGAGCCCGTCTGGGAAGCCCCCAGGCGCAGCTCTACCCTGTCCACCGGGTCGCTGTAAGTCAGCATCGACTTCCTGTCAGGGCCGTCGGTTTGGTTGGCTTTTGTTTTTTCTTGATCGCTTTCAGAAGGGGCACCGGCTCACTCTGCCAACAAGGCCGAACGGGCAGCCTCGCCTCATGCCTGGCCTCGGGCTAACTGAAAGAGTGACGAGTTGGTCTACATGGTGAATGCAGAGGGGCCCTGACACATCAGCCCCGCTGCTTTTTTTTAAATCCTTTTATTGGGGGCTCGTACAA
>NW_022111368.1:24122619-24131795 GCF_000313985.2 Echinops telfairi | reverse complement strand
CTCCCTCATTCACAATGATATGATTTTTTGTTCTTTGATGCCTGATACTTGATCCTATGCATACCTCATGATCACACAGGCTGGTGTACTTCTTCCGTGTGGGCTTTGTTGCTTCGCAGCTAGTCTGTAAGACCCCAGGTGCTGTATCTTTTGATAGCCGCTCTTTGTTGCTGTTTGTATGGAGGAAGTGCGGGCTCTGTGGTGAAATGGAAAAGACTTGTCAGTGGCAGACACTGAATGAGAGTAATAAATGTAGCTCTCCTAATGGCCTGGGATTCAGATGCCAGAGCCCAGAGCGGTTTGTGTAAACAGGATTTGCACCGTTCCACTTTGTGCTCTTAGAATTACCTGGTGACCCAGTTGCTCCACACGGCCGAGGGAACTTAAAAGGACAGTCTGGAGTTGTGATTTGAAACGATGGAGCCATTGGGCACCACGGCTTCACCGTGGGAGGCCCAGCTAGGAAGGACTCCGGCTCACATTGTTCAGTGCGAGCCAGAGCTGCCTTACAAGAAAAGCTGTCTGAAACCAGCCTGCTGGCAACCCCGTGAAGCACAGTTCTGCGGTGACACACTCACGTCTTGAGCCCGGTCGGCTTGACAGCCATCGGTGACTGGCGAACTCGGCAGAACCCCTACTAAGTGTTTGTACACAGACCCCCACAGCACACAGACCACAGGGCAGCTTGTCCTTACGCTCCCCAGAGGAGGTGAGAGCGTCTGTGTGTTTTGACCAGGCCTGTCCTCTTCCTCCCCCACTGTCACATAGTGTTCACATGTTCTCTCTGCAGGCAGGGTAGACAAGAGGCACTGAGAATGGGAATGTCCTTAGTGCCAGTCGGCGTTTCAATCTGGGAGTAAGACTCGGTTGTTGTTGTTGGTGGTGGTGGTGTTAGGCACTGCCCACCCTGTGCACAACAGAACAAAACACTGCCCAGCCCTGTGCCTCCATCACAGTTGTGAATACCCAGATAGTACCCATTAGACAGCAAGAGAAAGTTAGCCCACCCGGACGGACCACTTCCTAGCTTCCAGGCACCATGAAGAATCCATCACATGGCTGTGACTAGCCTTGCTGTCAGTCAGAGAGCACTGGAACGTGGGGCCAGGCTGATGGAGTTAGGGTGAAAGTTAACCACCTTATCACCTCCCTTTTGACCCATTGTTACCTTGTTCTAGGTGTTAATGTGTTCTGCTTCCTTTGCCGCTGACGTTTTCCTGTGTTATTTTGCTGCTGTTGTTGAGTTTTCTTTGGTTGGGGTGTGTTTGTCTTCGTATGAAATTCAGCATAGGTAAGTCTATGGAGACGGTAACTGGATTCATAGTCTCTTCGGGTTCTGGCAGGCGAAGTTGCGGGAGATGGGAAGCTAAGAAGAAGAAGCAAGAAGAAAATGTTGTTCTTTCAAATCACGGAGCAGGTCTTGGACCGAGCAGTCACAAGACATTGAGGGAGAGGTCTTTTTGCTTAGATAGAGACGTGATCTTGGTAATATGACTCATTATTGAAACTGGCCATAGGTGGCATGGGATTCTTTTTGCCTCCATAATTGATTGTGTTGAGGATTGATTCAGCTTTTTGAATATGTTTAAACCATTGAATTGTGTGATACGTGAATTACTGTATATACTCGGGTATAAGCCGAGTTTTTTAGCACATTTTTAATGAAGTTTTTGTGGTAAAATTGGGTGCTTTGGTTTATACTCAAGTATATATGGTATATGTCAATAAAGCTGTTTAAAATTTTTTTTATTTTAAATCCCTTACAGCTGCTAAGCCCTGAGCATAGTGTTTGGCCCACAGTGGGGGAGTGATTGTGCTTGCTCTCATTATCACTGCTCCTGAAGTAGATTCACAGAGAGAGAAACTCAGGTACCAACAGGCCCACGAGTTCCCCCAGGTCCCACAGCCGGCCCGCAGTGGAGCTAGGAGGTGAATTCAGGCACTTCATTTGTTCGAGCAGCCAATTCTTTCTTTCTTTAATAAATTGTTTTATTGGGGGCTCTTACATCTCTTATAACAATCCATACATTAATGGTATCAAGCACATTTGTACATAAGTTGCCATCATTCTTTTCCAAACATTTTCTTTCTACTTGAGCCCTTGGTATCAGCTCTCTTTTATCCCCCCCTCCCCTCCTTTTTCCCTCCCATCCTCACCCACCCACCCCCATAACCCCTTAATAAATTATAAATTATTATTTTCATATCTTACACTGTCTGCTGTCTCCCTTCACCAATGTTTCTGTTGTTTGTCCCCCTCAGGGGTGGGGATGGGAGTTGTTATATGTAAATTATTGTGATCCATTCCCCCTTGCTTCCCCCTTCTTCCCCCAAGTTCCCCTATACTCACTATTCCCATTGCTGTTCCTGAGGGGTTTATCTGTCCTGGATTCCGTGTGTCCGGAGCTCTTATCTGTACCAGTGTACATGTTCCAGTCTTGCTGGATATGCAAAGTAGAACTGGGGTCATGATAGTGGGTGGCTTAGAGAAAGCTTTAAAGAATTAGAGGAATGTTGTGTGTTTCATCGGTATTATACTGCACCCTGGCTGGCTCATCCCTTGTGACCTTTCTGTGAGGGGATGTCCAATTGTGTACAGATGGGTTTTGGGTCTCTACTCCATGCCCCCTCATTCACATCGATATGATTGTTTTGGGTCTTCTGATGCCTGATCCTGTCAATACCTCATGATCACACAAGCTGGTGTGCTTCTTCCATGCGGGCTTTGTTGCTTCCCTGCTAGATGGCTGCTTGTTTAATGTCAAGCCTTTAAGACCCCAGACACTATATATATTTTTGACACTGTATTTTTAATAGCCAGGCACCATCAGCTTTCTTCACCACATTTGCTTATGCACTCATTTTTACTTCAGCAACTGTGTCAGGAAGGTGAACATCACAGAATGCCCAACCAGTCAGTTCTTAAATATTACTCACAATTCTCTCTAGGATGAGTGAAGGTGAACATTCTCAAAGGAGGTAGATGGTTAAGGAAGGGAGCAGGTGAAGCACTGGCATGTGGTGGGCAGTCTTTGTGGGAAAGGTGGCAATTGGGATGTTGGGAAGGAGGCAGGGCAGCCATGCACAGAGGTACAATGTGGGCAGGACAGAGAGGCTGTAGACCCAGCAGGAGTTGATATGGCGATTTTTATACTTTGATGCTTTTTGACATCTCCTATCAGAAATACGAGGAGGCCTGGTGGTGTAGTGGTTGGCGATGGGCATGGTCAGCAGTTCAAAACCACTCACAGCTCTGAGAGAGAAAAACTGGACTTTTTACTCCTGTAACAGTTGCAGCCTTGAAAACTGTCATCGACAGTTGTCATCAACTGGATGGCAGTGAGTTTGGTTTTTCCGTTCATCTGAAGTACGACCGTGCTCCTAGGCCACGCAGTGAGCCTCTGTTACTGGTTCTCCATCAGTATGATGCTGAATCTAAACCCAAACTTCTGGTTCTGGGGCAAGGCTTGAACCTGCCTCTTTTCGAGGTGAGGTTTCTCCAGGTCTTTTCACTGTTCCTCCTTTCTGAGCTCTCCCACACGGCTTCTCCAGAATTTCAGCCAGACTTGCAGAACACCCTGTGGGCAGTCCCCTGGCACCCATGAGCTCCTGGTGCAGGTTACTCATCTCTCCTGGGGGCAGTGGAGCTGGTGCGGTGGCAGTGGAGTTCCAAAGAGAGAGGGAACTGCCTTCTAATAGCAACACTCTGAGACCATCCTCAGGGGCTGGCGCTCCCTCCAGGGAAGACCTGGGAAAGGTAGAAAGTAGCACAGGCGTTCATAGTGACCATCAGAAAACGGAGCCGGCCCCACAGCAAGCACCTAAGGGCTTATCAAGACACAGTTCAATCCATACCCTGTCCCGAAGCCCATCATCTCGGGGTCCACACGCCAGGCCCAGTGCTCCCTGGGCTTCTGTGGGTACTTGCCTCATTGTGTTTGCCACACGGTTCTTGCTGTTGTTCATCCTATTGTCATGATGCCAAAGGTGCCAGGGGAGCCTTGGTGGCAAGATGGTTAAAGCACTCAGCTGGTAACCGAGGGGTCGGCGGTCTGAACCCACACAGAGACTTTGGTGATCTGCTCCCATAAAGATTGTGGAATCCCTGTGGGGCAGGTCTGCTCTGCCCAGGGTCACTATGCGTCTGAATCACCATGTGTGCAGAGCGCCATCCTGGTACATCCAGGATAGAACGAGGCAGGTAGGACCCCTGCTCTCCTGGTGCCCACATCGTAGTCCTCACACAGGGCACGCAAGCCATCACCGAAATGAACAAGGAGTCGTGCCATGATCCTTGTGGTCCTGAACCAAATGTTTCTTAAATCTGGAGTTGTACCCAGGATGAGCAGTGCGCGTGTGCTCAGCAATGTGCACCATTGGCCCGCTGAGCCCTCCAGCATCCTCCGTGTGCAGCTGACGCGAGGAGAGGTCGAAGGAGCCCTTCCTGGTGGCGGAGTGGTTCCGCGTTGGGCCGCTAACTGCAAGGTCAGCAGTTTGAAACCACCAGCTGCACCGCACCGCAAGAGAAAGAAAGATGAGGCTTTCTACTCCCATAGAGAGTTACGGTCTCTGAGACGCACAGGGGCGGTGCCTCCCTGTCCTAAAGGGTGGCCAGGAGTCGCAGTCGGCCCATGGCAGTGAAATACAGCTGGGGAGCAGGGTTGGTGGGGGTGTGGAGGTTCGCTTAACGCTCTCCTGTGGAGCAGCTTCGGTGGAGCTTCCGGATGGAGATGGACTAGGAAGAGCCCGGAGAGTCACTTCTGAAAGGCAGCCAGAGAAAGCCCACGAACCACAATCATTCAAGCCACAGCAGATCATGGCGCTGACTTGGCAGCCTTCCATTCCATTGGGCATGGGGCTGCGGCCGTGGGTCGGGGCCACACTGATGACCGTGAACCGCAGCAGTAGCCACAGCAGGTGCATCTTGGAGGACACGCACTAACAGTTCATGGAGAGCTGACTTTCAAACTGGGGTCTCTGGGGCTGTCACCCCTCCACTGGGATACTGATGAACCGGGCAGGTGGCATGCCCTCCCCCAACTCTAAATTCACTGCAGGGAGCTAATTCCTACTCTTCACGATCCTATGGGACAGTGGGACTGGCCCTCTGGGTCCCCAAACTGTAACTTTACGGGAGTAGAAAGCCTCCTCTTTCTTCCTCAGAGTAGTGGGTGGGTTCAAATTGCTGACTTTGCTGTGAGCCGCCAAAGCGTAACCCAGCACGCAGACACTTTCCCACAGACCGCATGGCCTGCCAAGTGCAATGAAGGGGGACTGAGGGCCGGGGCAGCATGAAGTGTTGCCCTGTTTTCACAAGAGGCTGGTACGAGGGCCACCGCCCAGAAGGGCCTGCAAAGCAGGGACCTGAAGATACACAGGAGTTGGTTTGCTGGCCCAAGGGGAGTGAGTGCAGAGTATGGCGGCCTGAGGAACAACCCACACAGAGGCAGATAAGCTGGAGAAAGGGGCATGCGGTGCGGCTGGGGACGCACTGGGGCAGAGTGGTCAGGGTCAGGTTAGACAGCCAGGGAGGCCAGCCTGTGCAGAGAGCGCTGCAGGCCTTTCTGCAGGAGCAGTTAGACGTGGGGGTGACTTGGTCTTCTCTAAGACTCCCACTGGCTGCTGGTGAAGAACGAATTACACAGGGACAGCCCCCCGCCTGCGCCCCCAGTTAATGTAGGAGGACCAGTTTGGCCACGTGTTTCACCAAGCAGGAGGTGCTGGTGGTTTGGGCCAGAGTGGCGACCATAGAAATGGAGAGAGAGGTGTGTGACTGGACCTGAGAGCTTGGGCGGGCAGTGGAGGGGGGTGCGGAAACTGGCCACGTCTGAAAAGCGTTTGGATGTGAAGGAGGAGGTGGGAGGGGAGGGTTGGAGAGTGCCACCTGGGTGTCTGGCGTGGGCTAATGAGTGGCTTGGCCATATCACTTATAGAGTCAGAGAGCGCAGGGTAGGGGTGGGCTTGGGGATGGGGGGAGGATGACTTCAAGAATAAGTGTGAAGTCATCGTTCCCAGGGGACATCTGAGTGGCACTTAGAAGGTTGTGCAATGAGAAACAGAGAGAGCTGGCTGCATGTGCAGGCCTTAGAGTGTATACGGTCATGTTGGAAGCCAGGAGTGGGAGACTGAGGAAAAGACAAGGAGAAAGATGAGATTTTCTACTCCCGTAAAGAGTCACCATCTCAGAAACTCACAGGGGCAGTTCTACCCTGTCGTCTGGGGCCACTGAGCGTGGGCATCGACCCAATGGCAGTGAGTGAAGGAAGAGACAGGCAGTCACTGAGTAGCACAAGTGGCTAAGCCCTCAACTAGCAAAGGTTGGCAGTTCAAATCCACCCAGAGACACCACTGAAGAGAGGCCTGGTGATCCACTTCCGGAATCTCCTAGCATAAACGCACTGTGGAGCAGTCCTGCCCTCTGGCACAAGGCCACCCGGGGCAGGAGCAACATAGTAACCACTGGGTTTCTTTTTGTTAGCTACTTTTTGTGATTATCTGAAGTAAGAGAGAGACACACACACACACCCCTAGCCCCTGGCTCCACTGTGCACCTACCTACCCTGTCCAGCCGGGTAGCTGCCTGTGGTTGTTTCTACTTTGATTTTTAAACGAAATGAAATTCAACATTCTATTTCTATATCACCCCGGTTGGTCAAGGTTCAAGTGCTCAGTAGCCATAAGGCTCACACTCCAAATTCACTGCCATCAAGTCAGCTCTGACTCACAGCGACCCTATAGCACAGGGTGGATGAGCCCCTGTGTGTTTCTGAGACTACCTCTTTATGGGAGTAGAAAGCCTCGTCTTTCTCCCATGGAGCGCCTGGGGGGTTTGAACTGCTGACCTTGCAGTTAGCAGCCCAATGCACAACCACTACACCACCAGGGCACCCCAGCCATCTAACTAGTGATTCCAATAAAGGCCCAGGATCTCGGGGGCGGGGGGGTGGTGCAATTCTAGAGATGGGAGAACTTTAAAAACAAGTAGACTGAGCTCTGTACTACTCTGGAAGAAATCCCACGTGCCCCAGGGCCCTTGGCTGGTACAGCCCCACCAGAGGGATGACCGTGGCCACGTCAGACCCCTCAAGCCCGAGGAAGCTTGTTTGCTCTGTGTGTCTCTCGGACCTCACTCACTCTTGTCTCTTGGTCCCGTGGACACTCACAGTGGCTAGCCACGTGAACTGGTGACACTTTGGAGAGCGCAGTTCAAAAGTTGTTGTTAGCTACCGGGAGGACACCATCTCCTGGAGACCCCGTGCACAATAGAAGGATCTCTGACCCGTCCCTGTGCCCTCCTCACTGTCACGTGCGGTTGGGGCCATGGTGACCCAGAGGGGTTTCCCGGCTGGGTTTTGAGCAGCATATTTCCAGGCCCTTCTTCTTGATCTTCGTCTAGAACCGCTGCAGAAACCGGGGTAGCATCCCAGCAGTCTCCACCGACCGGTGGGTGGGTGGCTCCTGGTGGCTCGTAAAGGGGAGCGGCCGGGACTCCTGGGAGGAAGGTGAGAATTCTACCCCTGGACGCCAGTGACGTGAAGCGTTTCCCCAGAAAATGGGGTTTGAAGCTGTTCGTTTCCGAAGTGGGTCAGGAAGTGCCGTGAGGGTTCAGAGGGGTTTTGTGATCTCTGCCGTCACTGCTCGTGTTTCTAACCATCGTGCGTGCCTTTTGCTCTTGATTTTCTTTTGCAGTCGGATGTCATGGATCAGAATTTGTTAAATTTCCTTCCAGAACAAGAACATTCAGAAGTTTATAAAATGCTCTCTTCCCATATGCTCGTGACAGATTCCGCCTCCCCAGAATACTTAAAATGTAAGTTGTGCTTTACTGGTTTTAACCAGGCAGCTCGAGAGATACGATTTTCACTTGTGAAAAGAGGTTGCTCTGAATGAAGGAGGGAGGACTAATTCTATCAGAATAATTTTCCGGATGACTCAGAACGCTTGCAAGATCCTTGGGGGCGCATTTTCCTCTTAAAGCTAAAACTGGAGCTTGGGCCGTGAAAGACACGGAGCTTCTTCTGGTGACGCTTGCAAAGCCTGAAGTTTAAGAATAACGGGCATAACGGCATTTTTTGCACGCATGACAGGAGCTGTTGTTGTTGTTGTTTAACGTGAGCGTCTCTTTGTAATAAAATGATGCAAAAACCAGGGAACAGTCTGCTGATCTTGTGGGACAAAAATAAGCCTAGATTTGGATAATGCCAACGATCTAACTGAAAGCTGAATAAATAGGTCAAACATCCAAACGCTGCCCTCCTCGGGCTGTCATCTGGTTATTTATGGAATTTCTATGCGTGCTTTATGTAATGTCTAAGTTCGGTTTCAAAATCCCTGGCAGCCAGGAGAGGAGGCTGGCCTCGGTGCCTAATGAAGCGGGTGTCACTCGATGAGGCAGATCAAGTGATGCGCACAGGTGCTAGCAACGGTGCCGTGTGCCTGTTCGAGCCTCGGTTCGCGTTCTGGGCGTCATTTCAGCATGTGCCCCTGCCGCGCATCTGATATTTCTTCCAAGCAAGGCAGAACAGGCAAAAAGAGAAAAAGATTGAGTTAAAGAGAGCGGCGCCTTCTGCATAGTTTTATTTTAACATACCATATGAACATAAGCAGAACTAATCGGTGCTGACATAGCCAACCACTGACATCTGTGAGCAAATTAAGACTGATTGGGTCCAAATATGGACTGCAAGATGCCTCTGAGCCACCGAGAGAACCTTGTGCTATAGAAGGTCCAAATCCGCCCGGCAAGTTCGTCATGAGGAGCAGCATCTCCTGGCGGCAGACACTGAGCCCCTGTAAGAATGCTCACAAAGACACGCTGCTTGTTTAGTCTGGAATCTGTGTAACGCTTACATTTCTCCCTTCTCTCTCTTTAATGGTCCAGCTGACAACGATTTAGAATTTTATTGCCATCTTCTCAGAGGCAGTCTGAACCCAAAGGAATTTCCAACTTATGAATACATAAAATTTGTGGGAAATTTTCGCTCTTACAATGGTAAGCTTTAATTGTCTTATAATTGCCACGGGGTCTTTCATTGTGCAACTGTGGGGGGGGGATGCGTGTGGCGGAGGGAGGGCGAAGGAGGGGGTGTGTTTTTCCCCCTCTGCATTTGGCTCCTCATGTTCCCCAGAGGAAGGTTTGTGCTCGGAAGCATTCTCCTCTGTCCCCAAAGTCCACA
>NW_022111368.1:24114743-24122519 GCF_000313985.2 Echinops telfairi | reverse complement strand
CCCCCCCAGCCCTCTGAAGTGCAGGTTGGTCTAGTCCTGTGTAGTTGCAAGCTGGTGAAAGAACCCCGCGTGGGTGAGAAACAAGGTACAGTTGAAAGAGAACAGGCTCGGCCTACACGCTCAGCCTCCCTGGCCCTCCTTGTGGCAGGAAGATCCCTAACCTCGGCGTCTGCGTGGTTAGTCCCCTTTGTCACGGAGCCCCCAATCTGGAATACAGCTGTCTGACCACGGCAGCCTTTTCACCACTAGCCAGCAGCTGACGCTGGATGAGTTACTATGCAGCAGGGGAGTCCCGGCCTTGACGTCGTCTGTTTTGAAATTGCCCCAGAGAACTAATTCTTAATTGCCCCAGGTCTGGCCACAGAGACAGCAACTCTAGACTAGCCTGAAAGACCTCTTTGCATGTGTGACCCATCTGAAACGGGAGCCACGGCGGTGTGTGGACACACTGGTCAGCCTCTCCAGTTCACCAGCCGAGTCTGAGGGTAGAAGAGGTGGCTTTTTATTCCTGTCAAGAGTGACCGTCTCGGAAACCCGCAGGGACAGCTCTACTCTGTCCCAGAGCGTAGCTCTGAGTCAGACTCAGCTCGATGGCAGTGAGCTTGGCTGGGAAATGGGAATGTGGCCCTTGGGCCAGGGATTCGAAGCCCCAGAACACAGCCCCACTGTGTGACCCAAAGCAGAAAGGCCTGGTTCCTGTTTGCTTCGCTTCTCAACACCTAGCGGAAAGAGCGAGCTGCCTTCCAACACCAACGAGGGAAGAAGGCAGAGGATCGTGGTGACAGTGGTTGGTGGAAAGGGGAGGAGCAGGAAGGAGGAAAAAGCGTTGTCCAGGAGAAAGATGAGCCATGGAAATGATCAGGTGGGAAGGCGGGAGACAGGCACGGGGGAGGGGGGGACCGTGGCGGTCCCAATTCTGTGTCTTCTGTGCCGGTTGTTTCCCTCTGGACTCACTACCCCAGTCAAATTAATCCCAGAGTTTCCGCTAGATCCAGCCAAGGGTGGGCCCCAAATCTGGGCTCTGAGGCTGACACATCTTTCCTTCAACCTCAAATGACTCCCTGCTGTCTGTCATTTGCATACAGCTTTATTGTGCATTCAAAGGCTCTGACTAGATGCTAAACAGCCAGTGTGATGCCACCAGAGTGATGTTCAAGTCCAGTGTTCAGGGCTGAGGCCCAGATGGTAGGCTCCATGGCTGACACCTACTCCCTGTGGGACTTCACCCAAGGGCTCCAGATGCCACTGGGGTGGGAAGTGGTGGGAGGTCAGCTTTCCCAATCGGGCTCCCACATCTGGCAAAGCAAGAGGTGACCGAAACCTGAGTATGTCTCATCCAACTCGTGAAAGCGTGCCCAAGTTTCATGAGATGGCTGTGAAGGAGCCGTACAAAGAAGCAAATCACTCCTCTGCATGCCCGCCCCTATGAAGACACAGAAAATGGAAAACCAAACTTGTTGCTATCAAATTAATTCCGTCTCATATCAACCACATGAGTGTCAGAGTTTCCCATAAAGTTTTCAATTGCTGATTTTTTTTGGGGGGGGAAGTCAATCTCCAGGCATTTTTATCTGCGGTGGCTCTGAGTGGACTTGAACCTCCAGTCTTTAGGTTAGCTGCCAAGGGAGCTAACCATCTGCACCACCAGGAACTCTATAGAAAACCCAGCAGAACTACAAGTATATGAATGGATTTTGAGCTCACAATCATAAACCCTAATCTAAGAACAACTAGCTCTTATAAACTAGCACTTGTCTGTGCCCTCAGGAAGAGATCGCTGACAATATGGGTAATGCAGCAGAGTCTGGTGAAGAAACCAGATGGTGGCCAGCTGTCAGAAAGAATAGCATCTGGTGTCTTAAAGGCTTGTTTTAAACAAGCAGCCATCTAAGTGAGGTGACAACTAAGGTCACACGGAAAAAGCGCACCAGCCAGTGTGATCAAAGGATTATAAATAATAGCATCCAAGATCAGAGAAGGGAACTGTATTGGAGCTTAAGTTCTGTGCACCTGGTTTGCAGAAAGCTATAGATGACAATGAAAGCCCACAATCCATTTGCAGGGTCCCCATGTGGATTAAACCTCCAGAGAATCCCACGCTGACCCTTGACTAGGGACGTGAATAACCCTGCTTTCAAATAGAGTGCATTGGAAAGTGGATTGAGGTTGATGTAGGTTAAAATTTAACATCTTACTTTTGACCTGTCATAACTTTGTTCTCGTTTTTATTATTTTTTGTTTTCTTTGGGATTTGCCTTTCTGTGCTTTGTTTTGTCATTGTTATTGAGAAGGGGGGGGGGGGTTGTGTGACTTTTTTGTTGTTGTTTTAGATTAACTCCAAGATAAGGCAAGTCTATAGAGACAATAACCAGATTTATTGTATCCTGGGGTTGTGGCAGGGGAGGTTAAGGGGAGATAGGGAGCTAATAATACTGAGTACGTGAATTTAAAAGAGGTTCTAAAATTGACTGTGATGATGATTACAAAACTCTTTTTCATATGTTTAAACCACTGAAATGTATGATGTGGGAATTATATGTCAGTAAAACTGGAAAAAATAGAAAAAGAAAACCCAGCAGGATTACCAGTTCCTGCTGCTGTGGTTCATTGGGCGAAGCTGCTTATTAAAAAGTAGATTCTCAAGCCTCACCCCAAAGATTCTAGTGTAGGAGATCAGAGAGGGTGGAGCCTGGGAATGTACAGTTTGGAAAGGCCTAAGAATCTGCTTCAAAAAGTCAAAAGTTTGGGGAAACGCTACCCTTTTATAATACAGAATGCCATTCCAAAGGCATTTTAAGGGAAATATTTTCATGAATGTTACTCTTTCCAGCCCAAATTTATCTCTGAGTTAATACGGTGTGGGCAGTTGCCCTTGACTTGGTTCTGACTCATGGCAACCCTGTGTGCAGCTACTCCCTACAGTTCCCAAGGCTGTGACTTGGCAGAAGCAGATCGCCCGGCATGTCGTCCGAAGTATCCCTGGATGGGGTCAGACCATCAACCTTTGCACTACTAGTTGAACCTCAACCATTGGCTCCACGCAGGGACTCCTGGATTACTAGAGCAGTAGTTTAGAAGGGGCTTGCAAAGGTGTGTGTGTGGCCATGCTGACAGCAGCCGAGACTGGGACATACAGCATTCTCTTCTGTCTTACAAGGCGCCCTGGTATGGTAGGTTATGTATTGGGCTGCTAATGGCAAGATCAGCAGTTTGAATCCCCCATCCGCTCCATGGGATACAGAAGGAGCTCTCTGCTCCCATAAAGAGCTACAGTCTCGGAAACCCACAGAGGCCATTCTACTCTGTCCTATCGGGTCAATAATGGCCGATGACAGTGAATTAGTGAGGTTGGTGGGTCTGGAGTCGTTGGGTGGTACAGACAGTTAAGCACTTGAGTACTGACTGAGAGGTTGGAAGTGAACTCACTCAGAGGGACCTTGGGAGAAAGGCCTGGTGATCTACTCGAAAGCCCAGTGGGGCCCAGCTCTCCTGTGACCCCGAGGAGGTCGCCCAGAGTCTGAATCCCCTGGTCGCAAGCACTGCTGCTGTTCCTGTGTGGCTGACCATGTGGCAGCAGTGAAGGAAGCTGGCCCGTGATTGGCTGGTGAGAGCAGTCGTATCCCTGTGAACTTACATTTCCAGAGAGCTCCTGAAGACAGATGCCCCGGATAGCACCTCACAATTTCCTGTCACAATTTAGAGATCTTCAAGGAAGCAACCAGGTTTCATTCGGAATACCTGGGACTTTTTCATTCTTTTTTTCAGTTAACAAAGCTGTCTTTTCAGGTCAAGGAGTGTTTGTTAGCCTGAAAGAATATGTAAACATCAGTGGATTGAACGTATTATACAGTGTCATACATTCGTCATCACCATCAATTTTAGGGCATTTTCTTCTTTCTCAATGTTACCAGCTCCTCACTCTCCCCCAAGCTCCTCTGCCATCACCCTAAGGAACTGTTAATAGAATCACGTAGCCTGGATCGCATTTACAGAAAAACATACCAAGAACTGCAACAATAACAAAATGAAGCAGAGGAAAAACCTCAGTCAAAAAAGAAAGCAGAAAATAATAAAAATCTTGATCAAATTCAAGATGGTCAAAAGGGGGAACAAAGGATAAAGTGTTAGCCCAAGGACATCTGTATTCGCCCACCTTCCGGTATGTGCTAAGTGACTTTCGTTAGGCAAGAGAGCCATGCGAACCATAAAGCTAACTTGAATCAATGAGGAGGGAAAAAAACATCCTAAGACAAATGAACATCTGAAGACTCAACCATCTGCCATCATCAACATCTGTTCATTTTTTGGCCTGTAAAATATGGTTTCATGCAATAATATAAGAAGTCATCTGAACTTGATTCCTGCATTTCTTTCTCAATAAATGTTGACCCAAGGGCTAATATGAGTGAGCACAGGATGCTTACTAAGTTCTGGGCACTGGGCTTAACCTCTACACTGGGCGCCTCAGGTACTTCAGCATCTTCACAAGGTAATGCGATTGGAAGGAGTTCTGGAGGTGCAGTGGTTATGCCTCGGGCTGCTAACTATGAGGTCAGCGGTTCAAAACCACCCTCTATTCCTTGGGGAGAAAGATGAAGCTTTCTGCTCTTGTAAAGAGTTGCAGTCTTGGAAACCCACAAGGGCTAGTTCTATCCTGTCCAGTAGGGTCGCTATGAGTTGGTAACTGCGAGTGCAACTGGACATGAACAGAGGAGGAAATTGTTACGTAAAAAGGTTAAATCAGAGGTCTACGGGTAAGAAGTGAGGACTCAGATTCATACACAGAACCTATGAGCCCCTTCACCCCAGTGCTTTTTGCTGCCTCCCACAAATCTTTGCAGGAATTGACCATCAAGAGGCACATCACATAGGCCCACAGCAAGCAACCCGCTGGCATTCCATTGGCGCACCAATTCTGCACCTGTGTACCTGGGTATGTCCGATGTGCTGCATCCCCACACCTTCCCCAGCCCCTGGGCGTGATACAGATTTGAAAAGTGACATGGAAATTGTGGAAGATAAAGACATGGACATCCGTATTTTATTTTAATAGGAGGAACCCCGACTTTGGACCATGAAAAAATCCTGAGTGTTTCTCGGGACTGTTTAGTTTACACTTCAGCTCCCCCTAAACGAAGGTGACCAGATTTTAACATTGGTAAAACGGGACAAAAGCGGGACACCATTGATGAAACTGATATCCTGGTGAAATAGCCACATGGCAGCTGAAAACCGTATACCCTAGCTTGTCGTGCATTCTTTCCAAAAATCGGGACTGTCCCGCCAAAAGCGGGACGTCTGGTCACCTTATCCTAAACCCTCCTGGGGTGTTGGGAGACAGATGTCTCAACCGAGACCCTTCACTCAGAGCGCCCCGCCAAGACTATCTGATACGCTCCCTTGCCATCCTAGAGCTCATCAGACCAAGTAATGGGCAGGAAACTGGCAGAGGAGCTGGGCTGCCCAGAATGGCACTTAGAGAAATACATGCTCACACCTGAGCCTGAGGAACCGCAGACCCCGCAGGGAAGTACAGGTTCCAGGGCAGGAGAGGGGAGATTGGGGGCCAGAGAAGGCTTGTGGTGCCCCTTAAATAATGTAAATGTGGATCCCACCTGCCCGTGTCAGCTACTGCTGTTAGCAGGCCCCCCTAGCCTGTCACCTCGGGTCCCACACACACACACACACACACACACACACACACACACACACACGCACTGTGCAGTCCACAAACCCAGCAGCTGTTGTCCAAATCCTGGAACAAAGCGGAATTTTCCTCTGCTTCGCTGTTTGCACATTCGGTCACTCCGTAGGACTTCATCTCTGACCACAGATGTTCTAGGGGAGAGAGTTAACCTAGATTCTCCGAGGATGGGAAGAAATACGTGTCGGGGCACAAAGTAGCCTTTCTCTGAGGCGTTACCCTTAGGGCCCTCCCCAGCCCAGTCTCTGAAGACGCTTCCGAGAGGACTGGAGCTGCATTCTCTGGCCCTTTCCTCGGGGAAATGCAGCCTCTCGGACCCTGGACCTCTGTGCTGTCCGAGCAGAAGTGAGACTCCAGGAAGGAGCGGGCCCACTCTGCACATTGGCTGAGAGCTGAAAGGCAATGACTCCCTGGACTGCTGGTCCTGGAGCCCCTGGTGGCGCATGTGCTTAAGCACACCCCTCCTCATCGAGAGCTGGGTGATGCAAGGCCATCCAGAGGCACCACCTTACCACCGCTGTGGGGTGCAGTTCTGCTCTGAACCACAAGAGGTCCTCATGAGTCAAAACCCACTGGGCGGGCGTGGGTTTGACAAAGACTCAAGAATGGGGATCAAAACAGAACAGCATCCCGTGGGGCTTTTTTGTTTGATTGGGGGGGGGCATGTTTTTGTTGGTTCTTTTTGTTTTTTGCCTTTTTTACTAATTACATAAAGGAGTGCATCAACTCTGCCTTCAGTCCTTTGGACTGAAAAACCTCGGCAGGATTGGATGGCCCCATAAGCGAGGTGCACACCTTACTAATAACGTGGGGTGACCAGTCAGCCCGTGTGAGAGTCCCTGTGGGTACGTAAGCACAGCTAAGTTCACGCTGACTCCCTCACAGGGTGCGCCATCCCTGTCTGGGACTGTCCATTTGAACAGAGGCTTGGTTCTGGAGCGAGGTGCAGTGCGGGGAGAAGCGGAACCTTTGCTGCGGTGCAAACGTGTGAAACTTCACCACTCACTAGTAAGGAAGTGGGCTTTCTACTCCCATAAACAGTTACAGTCAGCTCTCGGTGAGGAGGGGTGTGCTTAAGCACATGCGCCACCAGGGGCTCCAGGACCAGTCTTCCAAGGAAGTCCATGCTTACCTGGCTCACTGGGTGAGTCCTGCAGCCCCACTGCCTGGCCTGGCTAGCTCACCCCGCTCTGATCGGGAAAGAACTAGCGGGGCTGTTTCTCAAAGGCTTCCCAACGCATCTCTGATTCAAGAGTTCTGGTCTGTGGACGCCAGTTCCTGCAAGGTAGCTGAATGCTGGGAAGAAGGCGATCTGGATTTCAGCTCCCCACCCCCCCCCCACCCCCAGACTTGGATTTAATTGTGTGTCTGACTGAAATCCAGAAAGCAGTACTTCAAACGTCGCTGGTGCGGTTCCAAATAGGTCACCCCCAGCAAACATTCCACTCTGGGCTTTCCAGAAACCACACACAGAGTATAGAAGTCTCCCTGCCCTCGTTTTACCTACTCGCCTCCAACCACACTGCCAGCCTCGAAGCGCTGGCAGCAGCACGGCCTCCCAGCTTACAGCACTGGAGCCGTCTGTTCCGTGGGATTTCTGTGGGCTGCCTTGTTTTATGGGTTGGGTTTTTTTTTCCCCTTTTCCTGCTTGAGCTGAATTTATTGAGACGTCTCCGTGAAAGGACCGAAACACATGCGCGCCAGACCTCGCCGGGAATGGAAGCCTGTGTTGGCTTCACGGCGGAGCGCGGATCCGTCAGGGGGCGGGAGTGAAGAGCATCGCGTCCAGCTCCCCAGCAGCGGTCACCGCTGCCAGAGTCCACGGCGGAGGCGTTAAGCTCAGAACGTGGAACAGACTGTGACAAGAGGAGAGCGGCCTGGGGAAGCTTCCAAAATCCGTATGAAAGTGGAGCCCTGAGGAACTGACCACCCGTTGATCCAGCCCCACCCCCGAGGAGATCACTTGTGTACACGTTGTCCCGTGACTGTGATAGAGGAAACTTTGGACAAGAGTGTGGAGGACATGAGAGGAGTCTATACGAAGTTCATTTCCCCGAGGATGCAAATCATTT
>NW_022111368.1:24105756-24114499 GCF_000313985.2 Echinops telfairi | reverse complement strand
TGGCTGTCAGCCACTCTCCAACCTCGCTGGGCCCTGTGCTCGAGAGAACTGACAGGGAGGGCCAGAAACAAGCGCCGCCCCCCACCAACCCCCAGACTAGGAGCCGGGCAGCACCCCAGGCCACAACGAGCTGGGGTTCTTCTGCTGGGCCTCTCCTCCGGACCCTGTCCCCTCTCTATAGGACATGAGGGCAGAGCAAGAGGCTGGAAACAGTGCTGACTGAGTGGAAGATGATGTCTCCCGAAAGCTGGGGAGAGTTCGTCACTCTCTGCGTTCCAAACGTCTTGAGTGGGAGCCCCGGAACCCTATCCTTCCTCCAGCACACCTCGCCAGCGGTCCCTTACTGCACGCACTCCCAGACCCCGTCAGCCTTGTGGTTTTGTCTGTCCTCAGACGTGCCGAGAGAGCGATCATCACTCTCCGTGTGGACTGTCGATGTGTCTGCCTGCAGCTGTTACCACCCTTTCATCATAAGCAGGCCCTCTCTGATCAGAATGCTTAGTGGTTGGAGCCTGATGGCGGAACGGGGCCTGCGTGGAACAAAGACCATCTCTCTCCATGTCTTTGGGCTCTTAACTGATCTTCGCCATCACTATGCCTGCTCTCACCTGACCCTTCTCAGACCACCTGAGCTGCCCCTGCACCTACGGTCATCCTTCCCTCCTGGTCCTCAGTGATGAGGGACGTTACCCAGTGAAACCGGCATTACCGGTGGTCATTGGGTCAATTCCAGCTCCTGGTGACCCTCTGTGTGTCCAGAAGGAACTGTGCTCCATCGGAGTTCCAATAGTTGGGACCTTTCAGTTGTGGATCGCCAGATCTTCTGAGGCACCTCGGGGTGAGTTTGAACTGCTAACTTTTCGGCTAGTAGCCAAGCACAAAACCACCCCCATAAACGGGCTTCAGTGACTTATTCTCTGGAGGGCCCACAGTCCTTCTTGCTTTGGAAGACTCAGGAAGGCCAACCGATGGCAAAATATGTGCTGTCTATGAAATTAGAGGTGGTGATAAAAGGTTCAGGAGCAGAGAGTGGGCTTGGGGACCATTGGCTCTTTCAATAACTCTCACTGCCATTGAGTTGATTCTAACTCCTATTGACCATGTAGGACAATGTAGAACCGCCCCTGTGTGTTCCCGAAACTGTAACTCTTTACTGGAGTAGAAAGCCTGGTCTTTCTCCAAGGAGCGGCCAGTGGTTTTGAACTGCTAACCTTGCAGTTTGCAGCCCAACTCAACACCCACAGTGCCAATAGGAAGACCAAAACCAGAGGGCCATCCTGCCCCTCATCAAGTGTGACACCAGCCTCCAGCACCCGGGCTGCTTTCCTAAGAGCGGCAACTGCTGTGTGTTGATTTACTGCCAGGTTCTTGCGCGGGTCCCCTTCTGATCAGTTTCAGTACATCTCTAAAGCAGTCTCAGTGGCAGTGGGCCCCAGGGCCAACCTCAATGGGCACCACCCAAGGTTAGCAGAGATAGGGCTGCAAGCAGGAAGCCTTTTGGGGGCCTTAAGGTCACCATGCTAGTAACTGGCAAGGATCTCAACTGCCATCGAGTCAGTGCTGAGACTGTAACTGTTTATGGGAGTAGAAAGCCCAGTCTTTCTCCCTCAGAACTGCGAGTGGTTTTGAACTGCTGACCATGCGGATCGCATCCCAACGTGTAACCACTACACCACCAGGATCCCATCCTGGAAAGGAGAGGAACATGTTTTCCCAAAGGGGCCTGAGCCACGGATTGGATATGAACTGGGACATTCTTTCACAAGATATTTGTTAAATAA
This sequence comes from Echinops telfairi, assembly GCF_000313985.2. Taxonomy (NCBI): domain Eukaryota; kingdom Metazoa; phylum Chordata; class Mammalia; order Afrosoricida; family Tenrecidae; genus Echinops; species Echinops telfairi. The sequence continues at coordinate 24,112,718 of NW_022111368.1, read as the reverse complement.
ACACATTGAGCACCTGCTGTGTGCAAGACCTCTGCTCTGAGCCAAGGGACAGGGAAGGCTGTTTAGCTTTTGACAAGAGTCAGATCCGTGTGAGTAAGGCGATGCTAGGGAGGAAAGAGTCGCAGGGAAGAGCTCACTTGTACCTGTAGCCTGGGTTCTGGAGGTGTGTGTGCTGGCATGGCCAAGGAAAAGGGTGGGGTGGGGGTGGGGGGCTGGTGGTTAAAAGTGGTCCGGGAGCTGATAACATAGATGGGTGCTCCTGCAGGCAGTTTAATCCTTCCAAAAGCCTAGGAAGCCAGTTGTAATTAGGTATATTTTTTCTATTACTTAAATTGAAACAACTAATTAAACCCTTAATTAATGTTTTTAAAATACCTCGGGATAATCGTTGCCAGAGAAGCCGGTCTAAGTGCTAAATATGACTGTGAAGTCCCAGGGAGCAGCTTGCTCGCGTCTTGACTCTAGAATATGCAAGAAGGCTCGTGCTGCGAGGAAAAGTCATTTCAAACGCAATTTGCAAAATGTTGAACGTTCCTCTTCTTGGTTTCCCCCCCAAGAGTTCCCCTTTACTCTGGCCTCTGTCTGAGTATCTGTTCTTGATTGATTCTCCCCGGGTGCAGGAACCCTGGGGGGCAGTGAGTTATGTCTGGGCAGCCCACGGGACCAGTTCCATCCTGTCCTGTATGGTCACTGTGAATAGAATCGACTTGATGGAAGTGAGTTTGTTTGGGGTGTTTTGATCAAGTCTTCAGCTGTTTTTAAGAGGTGGGAAAGAAGCTCGTTTAGAAGGGAGGTTGCTCATTTCTGGGCTGTCTGTGCAATAGCTGGCTTATCAAGTGCAGGCTACACATAATAATGAAACATCTAGTGTCCGGGAATGTGTTGCCATTCTTGAAAGCCTTAGAAGTGATCAAAGGACTGGAGGTTAAGACTGACCCCACTGTGCCAATCCCGAAATCCAAAGCCAAGCCCGCTGCCGCCACATTGACTTAGACACTTGGAGAAGCCACATGCACAGCCGAGAACGGAGTTCCATAGTGTTCTCAGGCCCTGACCTTTCCAAAGTGGATCATCAGACCTCCGGGTAGATCCAAACCCCCAACCTTTCCATTAGTAGTCAAGACCATGACTGTTAGTGCCCCCACGGGCCACACAGGAAGCCAGCACCACTCCTCCCTGATGTCTGTGCTCCGAGTGTCTGCCCCTGTGAAAAGGCAAAGGGGCAGAGAGCCCGTGGGAGGGCACATCCCACCTCACGCACCCCATCAGTCAAGGGGGAAGGCATGTCTGTCCAAACAAGGTCCAGCTGACAAAGCAGTCCGGTCCATACAAGGCAGGCCGGTTAGAGATGCCGATGGAGGAGGCTTCTTCATCAATTTCTGGGAAGTCCTCAGAAAGACGCTGTGGGGGCTCGAGATTCCGGAGGGGTGGGGGCAATCTTTATGAGGTCTTTATCTGGCCTGTAATACTCTGAGATCCGCGCAAAGGGGAAAGCGCACATCTGGGAGATTTCAAATGTCTTCTTTTTCCAATTATGCAGATGTTCACATCTGCAGACTCTTCCCTTATGTGGAACTGTTTTCCTTTCCCTGGATAAGTGCCTTGGCTCACCCTGTAAATTGATCTGCCATGGTCGCAACTGATTAGTAGCAGACGTGATCTCTCTCTCTCTCTCCCCAAACTGCTATTTTTATTTCATCTACTTTCTATTTCATGTGTGGAAACATTTAGTAGTATCAAGATGGATGAATTCAGAGAGTATGTTGGGTAAAACATATTTATTCAGGTCAGTGAACATACTACCACATGATAGAATCATTTAGAAACCTGTAACTATATTTTAGAAAACACAAAAACATATTTTTCTTTGTTGGAAAGCTACCCTCTCTAGAAAATTCTGCAAATTTCATTTTTATAATGAATTCCATTTTCTGGTGCTTTGTAATGAAGGGGCATCAAAAAAGTTCACATAAAAAGGGAATGAAAAGATAATAGAATATTTCCACTAAGTTCTTGTGCGTGTTCTTGCTTAAATAGGAAAACCAAACCTGTTTAAATCTGCACGTTCAGCAATGAACAGGATACCATTATGACGTTTACAAGAAAGAAAGAAGGGATAGCGGGTATAAATTCTCAGCCGTGGCTGCACCTTAGTCAACTTGGGGAGCTTTTTCAAATGTTGATACCTGCCTGTCTGCCTTGAACACCATGCCCTTTTAGTATCTATCCATATGGAATCCGACGGACAACCAAGCCCCCTCCTGGGGGGCAGGTTGACACAGAGGAGTGGCCCCGTGGGACTGAGCAGGGTTTCTGAGACTGTAGATCTTTTTTTTTTTAATAAATCATTTTATTGGGGGCTCGTTCGGCACATATCTATCACAATCCATCCATCCATCCATCCATTGTGTCAAGCACATTTGTACTTTGTTGCCATCATCATTCTCTTTTTTTTTTCCATTTCCATCTTTCAACTCTTGTTACAAACCATACAACAATTGTATCCGACATATTCGTACATAGATTCCATCGTTCTTTCCTAGACATTTACTTTCCATTGAGCCCTTGGGATCAGCTCCTCTTTTTTTCCCTCCTTCCCCGGACCCCAACCCTCGTGGCCCCCTGATAGATTGTAGATTGTTGATTATTTTCAAATCTCACTCAGACCACTGTCTCCCTTCCCTCTGGTTTCTGTTGTTCTTCCCCCTGCCTGGGGGGCGGGGGATGTTAATGTGCTATTCATTGGGATCAGTGCTCCCCTCCCAATCTCTCTCCCTCTTCCCCCTGCCCTTTTGGTATCTCTATTCCCATCCCTGTTCCTGGGTTCCGTGTGTTGTGAGTTTTATCTATTGCTTATACCTATGTGTATGCTCCCGTCTAGTCTTGATTGGGAGGCGGCACTGAGGTCATGATAGTGGGGGTTGGGAATGTTTGCAACACTGGGCTCATCATCCTGGTGCTGAATGGTACAGATAGAAACTGAGCACATTCTCAAGAACAAAAATAATTAAGTAGCCTTGGCTAACTGGGTAGCCCTTCTGGGCTCAGCTTCCTCATCTGTGAAGTGGGGAAAGGGATCCCACACTTGAAAGAGGAAGGAAGATGACACCCGTTGCCTGGCCATTGACACAGAACTACTGAGTCTGAGGTGGGCATCATGTGCCTCTGGGGGTGACCCTAAAGACTAATGGCCAGCTGGAACCTCTCCTTGACTGGGGCTCCAAGGTAGCATGTTAAGGCTTGAGTCCCAGGTGTGCCGACCCTGGCCTGGGCACAGGGACGGAGGGCAGCAGTGTATGCCAAGGCATTATCAGTCTCTGAAACACCATCTCATTGAATCTGACCTTCGAGCACTGGTTGAAGTGAGTGTTGGATCCTGCGTGCAGAACAAGACTGCCTTCCCCTTTAGCAGACCTTCCCTCGCAGCACGAGGATCTAAATTGCCACTCTAGCTGTTGACCTTGGGCAAACTACTGTCTGTGGCTCAGTTTCCCCATCCATGCACTGGGGATAGGCGAAATACTACTATCCAGAGAGGTTGTTGGAATTGAATAAGATACTCAGAGCCTATTAAAAAGCATGAGCTCAAATGTCAATTCCGCCACTAGGAAGCTGCTGGCCAGGTGTGCATTGCATGGTCTCTCTGTGCCTCTGTCTCCACAACTGTGCCATGGGCGGCAACCTTGTAGGTTGTCAGCATTAAACAAGGTCATGTGCACCAGGTGGTGGGAGCAGTGCCTCACCGACTCACTGCCATCGAGTCGATGCCGACTCATAGTGACCCTGTAGGACAAGGTGGAACTGACTCTGTGGGTTTCCGAGACTGTAACTCATTACAGGAGTGGAAAGCCTCATCTTTCTTCCGTGGATCGACGGGTGGTTTTGAACTGCTGACCTTGCATGTAGCAGCCCTGGAATTCCTGGCATTGCATCCTTGCCCGTGGGGTTTTATGGTTGTGGTCAGACCTAAACTGGTGCCCCTTCTCCTCCTGTCCCAGTGCCTAGTCCCTCTTGTAACGGCTTTGATGGCGCCCTGTCGAGGCCGTGCCAGCTGCCCTTAGGGAAGGAGGTGTGCTTCATCGCTACGGTTCGTCTGGCCACGCCCCAGTTTCTAAAGGTAAGCACCTGCGAGGGAAGGGACCGCGCACAGGGCTTGACATCTGAGAAGTTCGTTGGTTCGGCGTCAAGTCCATCCCAGCTCATAGTGACCCCGGGGTGAACGAGTAAGATTGCCTCAGGAGTTTCTAGGCTGCTGGCATCCGATGAGTGGGTGGAACTGCCACCTCTTCTGAGTGCTTAGGGCCTCCTGAGCCACCTTTTGGTAGTAGTCACTCACTCTCTCTTTATTGGAAAAGGAAGTCCCTGACTGAAAATCTGAGGTGCCTAGTCCCCAGACCCCGCACCACCACACACACTTGCTCTCTTCCCTAGCGCCCAGTTCCCACCAGCTGTTTTGTCTGAAGGCGGCCTCTGGTCGCCCCCATGGCAGAGAGGCTCAGGGCTTCTCCCTGACGCTCCCGCCAACATTAAAGCAGACGCGGAGCAGAGTTGCGTGTCAAGAAACAGAGAGGTTGTCTGTCTGCTCCTCTGTGATTACGTTCATGTCTACGGTGTGAACGCTGACTTGGACTGGTCGTTCGGCTTCAGATGAAATGCCAGCTCCCATGCGTTTGCCCCACTTGCAGACCCTGGGAGGGGGTGCCATGCCGTCTTGGCTCCTAGATCTTTTTCCTCGGCCTCAGTGAAGTAAATTCCTTATCGGCGCACCCTGAGGTCAGCTGCAGATGAGGAGGGCCCACCCAACCCAGCTGGGGGGCTTGCGTGTTCCAAATGGTTTCCCCTTCCTCCTGAACAAACCAGCTTAGGCTGAGCAGCCGGTGCCCCGAGCAACGGGTCGGCTTTTGTTTTGGTTTGCCTCCTACTGCAGGAAATGTGCATCGTTGAAGAACCTTTCGAGGAATTCACTTCCCGGCATAGCTTGGAGTGGAAATTTTTATTTCTGGATCACAGGTTTGTGACAAGAACAAGCACCTCTCTGGGCTGGCTCCTTCGGCAGTGCTGCCTGTCTGAGGCTCGCTGTCCCCAGGAGAGCAAAGTCAGGCCTGGCTGGGAAGGAGAGGGCTCGTTGGGAAGGAGGTTTCCAGCCAAGGGGAGGGGATTTCCCTGTACCATCTTTGAGCCGCTTGACTGACGGGCCGGCTCTGTTGGGGATCGGACCATCTCAAGAGAGCTGGGGCCGCCGCCTTGGGAGTGTGCACCTTGTTCCCTACCAGCCTCTCCAGCCCCCAGGAAGGCAGGCTCAGCGAGGAGAGGACTTCCCGTGTTCTCTCTTTTAATCCTCTCGTGGCCCTTGCCAAACCGATAAAAATATTTCTAAACTTCCCCATCCCTCTGCCTGCCCCGGAGTCAGTTGGGCCCCTACACAGCTTCCCAGACTAAAAATCTTTCTCGAGCAGAGCGCCTCCTTTTCCTCCTCCCAACGGAGGAGCTGCCGGTTTGCACTTCTGGCCTGGCCGTTAGCAGCCTAGCCCACAATGCCACCAGGGTGCCCTGAGCCCTTTAGCCTCATCTTTCTTCTCGCTCTAAAACTCCATGCACACTTGGATAACTAGAAATGCCCTTCTCTCCACACCTGATTTTCTTTTTTAATGACTGGTGTTTTGACCCATCTAATCTATAGTTGCTCTCGGAGCAACTGTTCTGCAGCGATAAGGTCTGTTACTTTGGGGGGCACATTGTGCGGCAGGACTGAGGTAGGATATAAATGCCAAAAACACTGGAGCGCTTTGGAGAACACGGCCTCACTGGTTTGGATCTCTGCAAAATTCTTTTCCTCCCCGTGTGCTGGAGCAGCGAGGCTGGCATCCGGGCCTGGGAGGGAACCAGTGAGCCGAGCCCACTCTGATAGGAGCCTTCCCCTTGTGCCTGTGCAGGGCTCCTCCCATCATAGGATACCTGCCCTTCGAAGTGCTGGGGACCTCAGGCTATGACTACTACCACATAGACGACCTGGAGCTCCTGGCCAGGTGCCACCAGCACTGTGAGTACCACGCCGACATGACACTCCATGCTGGGACCTCTGTCCCAGGGAGTACAGATGGACGGCAGGGCTTGGCCTGCAACTCTGTGCCCCTTGCCTGGTTTTATGCGAAGCAGGGGCTTGGCTATCTCTGGAATGTTCTAGCAGTTGGTGGGGCGGCCTCTCTGAGACACCCCTTGACCTTACTCTAACCTGGAACTGGCTTGGCTTTTCCAAGGCCCTCTCCACCCTAGCACCTTCACCACAGCCCCAGGGAAACCAAATCAAAACCACGCCTGCTGCTGTTGAGTTGATTCCGTCTCCTCACCACCCAAGAAGACAGAGCAGGATGGCTGCCTAGAGTGTCCATGGCCGCATCTTGATGGAAGGTGCCCCAGTGGCGCAGTGGGTTAGGAGTTGACCTGCTAACCCCAGGAATGGTGGTTCAAACTCACCAGCCACTCCTTGGGAGAAAGCTGAGGCTGTGTGCTCCTGAAATGATCCAGTCTCAGAAACCCTCCGGAGCATTTCTACCCTGTCCTATAGGACTGCTGTGAGTCAAGAGCCAACCAGACAGTAGTGGGTTGGGTTGGGTGTTTGATTTAATCGGTGCAGAAGCAGACAGCCTCACCTTTCTCTCTTGGAGTTGCAGGTGTGTTCAAACCACTGACTTTTCTGTGGCGGCCCACTGAGGGCGCCTTTTGTGTCATCTTCATTAGAAAGAAAGCAAGGCGTGCACACCTTAGATGAATCAGCCCTGAGATCAAAAGGACAGCGTTCGAAAGGCTAGGAAAGAAGAAGGGCTGGGAAGTGGGAACAGCAGGGAGGAAGTGGGAGGGGCGATGTCAGGGTGCAGATGAAGCAAGCTCTATGAGCGGTTGGATGGAGACCACTTGGCTCTGCCAGCCGTCACCCGAGTCCCAGTCGAACATGAAGGGAGAAA